>NC_141832.1:8814708-9114708 GCF_982586985.1 Callionymus lyra | reverse complement strand
GTTTTGATCTGTTGAGCGCCGGGCTCCTCGAAACGAAAGTTGTACGTTCTCTCGAAGGCTTGCTGTTGCTTCAGGAAGTCCTCGCCTTCTTCTTCGGAGTCGTCCACGTCGTCTTGGATCACCTCGTCGTAGGTCGGGATCCTGAGCAGATCAGGGATTGATTTGTGCTTTCAAACCCTTTTGTCGACTTCACCGTGTCGCCAATACTTTCAATAATGTTACAACAAAATAAACAAGTCTTCAATAAGAGGTTTATTGTAAGTAAGTAAGTAATTTTTATTTATATAGCGCTTTTCTAGACCAGGGTCACAAAGTGCTTAAACAATCAAAACAATATTCAATAAAGTATATATTTAAAGATCAAGATAAAACTGATTACACAACAGGAGTTCCAGAAAATCTAGGAAAAGCCTGAACAAATAAAAACGTCTTAAGATGTTTCTCGAAGGAGTCAGTAGATCCATCAAGATACTATGGAAGTATAATAGTTCCATCAGAATATTTAATGGTTCAATATTTCAAATATTAAAACTTTAAATTGTTTTATTGAAATGTTGTCGTTTTTTATTGTTAGATTTTTTTGGAATAATTTAATTAAATCATTTTTATATTTAAAGGTAAAATTTGTTTTATTTTTTAACAATTTAATTTATAACAACAAATATTTCTAAAAAATTAATGTGTTTATATTTACACAGAGGTTCATATTTTAATACCAATAATCCTAAAATTTCTAAATTTGATATATTTTTAATTTTCTGAAAGTTCTATCAAGAAGCCCATTTTTGGTGTCGTCTGGTGGAACTATTATACCATTATTTTTAGATGAAATTTAAAAGGCTACAAATGAAAGAAATATTGAATTTAGAAAGATGTATAAATATTGTAAATATCAAAATATGTGTGAAAAACATTTTATATTGTTTTCAAAATTCGATTTTTCTAAATTCAATTATTAAAAATGGAAAGAAAAATCAATTAAACATTTCATTATATAAATAGTTTAATTCAATTATAAACAAAAAAAAAGAATTAAATGCTTAAAACACAAAAAAACATTGGTGAAATAGTATCAGACAATACCTTAAAAGGATACCAATTTCAAAAATATTGAATTAAAAAAATATTATTTTTGAATTGTTGGAAGTAAAATATCAACGTCTGTTTAAAAAAAATAATATTTAAAATTCAAACTTTCAATAGAGAAATTATTCAATTATTCAAGTAAAAAAAGTGTTTTGTTTTATGACCACAACTGGACAATTTAATTAATTAAAAAAAACCCATCTACGTGTATTTTTTAAACTTGCTATTCACATCAAAACTGCTGAAATATTTACAAAAGACAAAACAACATACCGATCTTCATCATCGTTATCAAGGTAGCCTTTGTTCAGGACATAATCTCGCAGGAAACGTTCCTTCTCGTCCAACTTTGGGTCATTCCAGTAATCTCTGAGATGTTTCTGCATCAAAACAAGATCTTTATCAAACAAAAACCTTTTTCTTGCGAATCCTTCGACCTGAACAAAAACACCCACCATGTCCTTCACCTCCTCCGGTCCCTCCAGCTCCGCCTGACCCTTCAGCCAGTCCAAATAATCGGCGTGCTCTTTGTCCTGCGACCATCACTCGGGTCATCTCTCAACATCAACACAACAAAAATCAAAACCTACTTTCTCGTCTTGTGTTTTGACCCTCCTGGTCAGCAGCTCCGACTCGCCCTGGCCGGGAGCGTCATCATCGTCATCGTCCTGGATGAACTTCTGGAAGCTGCAGAGAGACGATTGGTTAAGTGACCTCGGCTGCGACCCTTAGAAACGGCGTTCACCTTTCTTTAAGACGCTTTTGCTCCTGGATGTAGGTCGGAGACGCGGCTCTCTGCAAAGAAATATAATTAAGTGACATGAAGAAAAATATCAAGCTTCAAACTCTTACCTCGCGTCTCTTCACAGCCTCCTCGTCGTCGCCATCGCTGTCGTCATCATCTTCATATTTACTGTGGAATTAAACGTTATTTTCTTTACTTTTTGAATCTGTTGGATTCAGATCCCAAAAAGGAATGGACTCACCCTTCTTTTTCCAGAATAACTTTCCGTTCATAATCCTTCAGATACATGGGTTTTACTGCAGTTTTGGACGTAGATGGCTTTGCGTCGTCGCTGGGTGCGTCTGCAGATGATGACGTCATTGTAATCCACTATCACGTCACGTGGTTACCGTTAGTAAGTAAATACCTGCGTAGAACTTGGCATCCTGCTGATAGATCTTTGGATCTTTTTTCTTCAGCAGTGACAGCGTTCTGTAGAAATCTCTTTCCACTTCCGGGTCCAGCTCCTGCACGTGGAAACATGTTTTTAAACAAAAACAACATAAAAACCAAAAGTAAACAAAAGCTAACGATGCTAACGAACCACGTTCTCGTCCTCAGAGCTGGACTCGGATGACCCAGATTCTTCATGGTCCCAATATTTGTCTTTCACTACAAAAAAAAACAACACAAACGATTAAATACAGAAACATTATTTAGCAGCTCCTCGTCGTGCTGTTAGCATTTAGCTAACCGAGCTAGCTAGCGCGTCACTTACGCCTTTGAAGTTCTTCTTTCTGCCGATATTTGTCGTATTTATTGGCGAACTTGTTGTTTATCTTGAACTCCGAGTGTCCGGGCATGTTTGTTATAGTGTGTGTCAAAGAAAGAAGACACGTGAAGAGACTGGAGCTCAGCTGTGACCAGCGTGTGAGGAATCACCCGCATGGGAACCAGGGCAGTAGCTCAGGTCGTCCTGAAGAGGGCGCACTCGTCTTAGTAACAATAAGACAATTCAGTCATTTTTCAGAGATTGTTATGTTGGTTTCTGTCCCTGAGTGTGTGTCTGTGTGTGTTTATGTACGTGTGTGTATGTCTCTGTGTGTGTTCATGTATGTGTGTGAATGTCTGTGTGTGTGTAAATGTACGTGTGTGAGCTTATGTGTGCGTTTCTGTCTCTCTGTGTATGTTAATGTAAATGTACATGTATTTATGTTTGTATTTATGTTTGTGTGTGTTAATGTGTGTAAATATGCATTTGTGTATTTCTGTCTCTCTCTGTGTGTTTACGTGTGTCTCTCTCTCTGTAAATGTAAGTGTGTGTGTCTCTGTGTGTGTGTCTATGTCTCTGTGTGTGTGTGTCTCTCTCACTGTGTGTACATGTACATGTGTGTGTTTATGTCTCTCCCTCTGCGTAAATGCGTCTGCATGTGTCTGTCTCTGTGTATGAGTTTGTTTGTCTGTGTGTGTGTCTCTCTCTGTCTGTTTGTGTGTCTATGTTTGTGTGTGTGTGTGTTTTTTGTATGTGTGTGTCTGTGTTTTTGCATGTGTATCTATGTGTGTGTGTTTGTTTCTATGTATGTGAGTGTTTGTCTGTGTGTGTATGCTGTAAGTGTTTCTTTTAATGTGTTCATGTGTGTGTCTTTGGTTGTCTGTGTGTGTCTCTCTTGCTGTGTGAGTGTTCTGTCTGGGTGTGTGTCTATGTTTCTGTGTGTGTTTTTTGTATGTTTGCATCTGTGTTTGTGCATGTGTATATAAGTGTGTGAGTTTTTTGTCTGTGTGTGTGTGTACTTGCGTTTATACAGTATATGTCTGTGTACGTGTCTTTTCATGTGTGTTTTTGTTCATATGTGTGTGTCCCTCAGTCTGTGTGAGTGTTTCTCTATGTGTCTACGTGTGTGTGTGTGTCTCCACCTGTGTTTATGTGTGTATTTGTTTGTATGTGTGTGTCTATGTGTGTGTGTGTGTGTGTCTGTAAATGTACGTGTGTGTGTGTACATGCATGTGTGTGTGTCTGTACATGTGCGTGTGTGTGTCTGTACAAGCATGTGTGTGTGTCTGTACATGCATGTGTGTGTCTGTACATGTATGTGTGTGTGTGTCTGTACATGCACGTGTGTGTGTCTGTACATGCATGTGTGTGTGTCTGTACATGCATGTGTGTGTGTCTGTACATGTATGTGTGTGTGTCTGTACATGCGTGTGTGTGTCTGTACATGTATGTGTGTGTGTCTGTACATGCATGTGTGTGTATATGTTATCTGTGATCTCACCTCTCTGTTGAGTTAGCAACACACGTCAAACTAAGTCTTATCATTTGTAATCTGTTAAAAACTTCCTCTCCCTCTCTCTCTCACTGGCCTTGACCTTTGACCTTTGCTCTCCGGGCCCGTCGGTGGGATCGGTGTTGACACAGAGTCCAGCAGAGAGTCTGTGCTAGTTTCTCCTCTGGAGTTCATGTAAACATCTGTGGCTCTCGGAAACTAGGAGCAGCTTTGTTCTCGTTGAAAAGAACGACTTGGATTGAAGTTCATACAAGTTCGGGAAGTTACACACAGTTTGATTGTGTTCCTCCCACTCAGGGTTTCGAAGAAAAAGTGGGTCTGTCCGTGACGTGTGCGTTTCCCAGGAAAAGTGTGTTTTTCATTGTGCGGCCAGAGTAGAAGCGACCGCCCCCCTGAACAGACCCCGGGTCGGGCGGGGGGGTGGGGGGGGGCAACTCACGTTTTCCACCGGGGTCGACATACCGCAGCTGCTACACACATTTATCACAAGTGTTTAGATTAACCCCGGAGATTGTGTAGAAGATTGTATAGCAGATGTGTGTGGGGTTGTAGCTCAGGAGTCCATGCGCTGACCCAGTTTAGCTGGAACTCGTCTAGTGTCTCCGTCATACGCCTGTTTGTGTACTTTTGTGCGTCGACTTTGAGACTAGGACCGAGTCCAAAACCAGAGACCAGAAAAAAAATAAGGACCTCAAATTGAGCCCTGAGGAGCCCCGCTGTTTACAGTTGGCCTCCAATGAAAGGAAAGATATTGTATAACTGCATTTTTTGGATGTTTATTATGGACTAATTACGTGTTGGAGAACGTACAACACAAATAACGACGTGAATATGCTTCACCTCACAGCGCCACACACAGGACTGGCATGTGTACTACAGCGTAGTCTGGTTAGATGCAGGCAGTTGTTCCCAAAACGACCAATAGATCCAATGTTTCAAATACGCAGGAAGTTCTTTAATTAATAAAAGTATTAAAGTAGTATTGGTAATCAACGCATAATCAATAATCCCAGTTTATTATATTACCTTAACCATTAGCATCTTCATAGAGAACGATATTCTTGTGAAGACTATACTTGAGAGTGTAGGGTGTCGTCGGCGTATCGATACATTTGGTCATTTGTTGACGGGTGTTTCAAACGTTTTTAGTACCTCGAATATACTCCATTATTTACTTCATCGACTACACAATCCACGACAAACACTTTTTGTTGTTTTTTTGTAAGAAAAAAGACGATTTCACAATAAATATAAAAATGTATTAGTGTCAATACATTTGTTGACGTGTGTTTCAAACGTTTTTAGTACCTTGAATATACTCCATTATACTGTATACTTCATCGACTACACAATCCACGACACACTTTTTGTTGTTTTTGTGTAAGAAAAAAGACGATTTCACAATAAATATAAAAATGTATTAGTGTCAATACATTTGGTCATTTGTTGACGTGTGTTTCAAACGTTTTGAGTACCTCGAATATACTCCATTATATACTTCATCGACTACACAATCCACGACAAACACTTTTTGTTGATTTTTTTGTAAGAAAAAAAAGACGATTTCACAATAAATATAAAAATGTATTTATGTACAGAAAACATCTGTAAAAACGCTCATTACCAAAAAACAACAACATTGTGAACAAATATATACATTTATGAACAAGGTATGTACACAGAACTACTATTAGTACCATTGTCAGTATGTACAGCTGGACGAGAAAACTGCTTCTGTCCGTCACGAACGCGGCGTGTGACTGTAAACAAGCAGGTTTTCGAGCTGCACCAGGATGTGAACGGAAGGCAACGAAGACGTGCAGAGACCATGATGTGGCACATCTGGAAGGAGGGCGGAGGTTCTAATCCCCCCTCGGAGAGAATGTAAATGATCACGTGTCACGGGTTCCCGGCGCAGCTCTGTCGGCCACACGTGACGCCTTCAAAGCTAAACTGTCTCTCAGGAATGTACAGCTTCTCTTTTTTGGGGAGGGAGGAAGAAAAAAAAAAAAAAAAAAAAGGGTATTCAGGAGGAAAAAAAAAAAAATTGGGGGCCTCCTTTTTAGAAGGAGACATTCCTTTAGGAAGGTTCTGAGGTCACACTGGTTCTACTGGCTCAGAGATACATTCACACACACACTCCAGAGTCCTGTCTGAGAAACACTAAAACTCAACACTTGTTTTTTTCCTCTTTTTAAAAGTTTGAGATTAAATGTGAATCATCTGAAGATCGATCATACTGAGCTGGTGATCATGTTCACGCAGCTTTATATTCATTTATCTTGCAAATAATCAACGCTTTTTGTGTGGATTACACACCATTTGCTTTTGAAGCATCATGTTCAAAATATTGTGAATTATTTCCACCACTAAAGTGGTTTGATTGTCTCTGAAACATCAAGGCTTTTACTAAATAATTTGTCTTTTGCGCATCACGACCGACGTCTTAACTGAGTCGTGACTAAATATTCTTAAGTGAATGACTTAAAAAATAAGTGAGAAATAGTGCAAAACGTCACTGTGTACCTTCCACTATTATCTACGGTTGTTCTTTCCTTCCGGACGCGTCGTGACGGAAGAACAAGTCGCTGAAACTCGCGGTGATGATTGTGAGTTAAAAGTTCTTCACGTCTCGTGAGGTAAACAATAAACATAGAGCAGCTTCTTCAGGGTTGGATCGTCTCCGTCGCTCAGTTTGGCTCAGTTTTTGTCAGTTTTCCGTGAAAGCCAGATTGTCGGTCTCTTCGTCCAGACTCACCGCTTGTCTCTGGAAAAAAACAGGGGAATATGTTTAGGTCCGAGAGCTTCAGCTGCTGCAGTGCATTGTGGGACTTGCAGTGACAACAGACATGAAACAAAGGCATTATGGACACAAGTGGACAGAAATATTTTTTGTGTCTATATATATATATAAATATAATATAATAATAGACACAAATAAATTAAATGATTCATCCTTCTGTTATATTTCATTTAACTTTACACTTTAAAAAGCTATTATGCTAATGTTACTCCAGTGCTAATGTGGCTAACTGGGAGATGCTAACAAGGCTAATTTGTTTAAAAGCTAAACTTGATATTTTTACTTTAAAAAGACAAGCGTTGTACGGATGATTCTTAATGGAGGTAGAATATAAAGTACAACATAAGTAATAAATAATGACAATAAAAAAACAAGGGGGCATTAAGATAAAATTATAAAATCCAATCAAGCTAAAATTATTACTCTATTGTATGTTGTTTGACCTTTTTTTAACCGATTTAAAAGTACTTTTCTTTATTATTATTTTTGTATATTCATTGCATATTAAATATGATGGTAGATTTTTTTGGTTTCTATATTTTCTAATTAAAAATAAAACGAAGAAAACTTTCTTAAATTATTAAAAACAACTTTTGGGAATATATTAATTAAAAAAACGTTTTTAAATAGTGTCCATAAAGGCACCTTTGAATAAAAACATTATTATTATTATGTCATTATTGTTATTATTATTATTATATGATCAGAAGACAAAAATAGAACTTTAAAGAAAAAAAACAATTACAATAATAAAAAAAAAGTGTTCACACCCTTTTTAAATAAAATATAAATATATATAAAATGTAAAATATTTCTTGATTAAAGAAACTTTTTTTATGGAGAATATTCATTTTGACTGAAGCAACTTTTTATTAAAAAAATAAATAAAACATGAAACAAATCTATCTCCATTTAATAGCAAAAAAGTAAGTAAGTAAGTAAGTAATATTTATTTATATAGCGCTTTTCGAGACCAGGGTCACAAAGCGCTTAAACAATCAAAACAATACTCAAAAAAGTACATACTTGGTGCTAAAAGTGGAGGAAAAAAGTCCCCCCAAAAAATGAGTCATATTTAGAGACTAGTAATGAATAAAATATATAAAAACAAATATAATGGTCAGTTTCTGAATGACCTTTGACCTCATGAGGATCCCATGAATACAGTCTAAGGGTCATATGTGCCTCACTTTGTCCATGTCTGGCGTATAAGCAGAGACAAGCTAACGTCGCTAACACGCGACTTACTTTGGGGTACAAGAAGCCGTCGGTGCTGTTGCTCCTCCAGATGTGGACCTGGTCCTCGGTGGTCTTCTGGTAGACGGGGTTGTCGAAGTGAATGGTGTTGGTGTTCTTCAGCCTGTAGTTCCTCCACATCAGCACGCCAACTATGACGGCGGCACAAACCACGGCTGAGGACGAGAGGATGCGTTTAGAGGAGACGTACGAGTGACGGCTGCAGCAGGGTCTAACTCACCCAGGGGGACCACGATGTACAGGGCCACGGGGGCGCCGGCGGCCGACTTGGCGACGACCTGGTGACTCTCGCGGGTCTTCTCTGTGACAGCAGCTGGACTTGACGTGGTCCCAGTGGAGGGTCTCACGGCCGGGGCGGTCGTGGTCTTCGGGTCCGGCCTGGTGGTTCTGACCGGAGGTCTGGAGGTGGAGCCAGGATCCGGAGAGGGAGTCGTGGGAGCGACGTGGGCTTCGGGCGTGGTCCGGGCCGGAACCACGTGAGGATGAGGGGGGTCGATGACCTGGACGTGGGGCTGCTCGGTCTCGGGGTGTTCTGACCCGACTGACGACAACAAACTTCATCAATGGACTGTTTTTAACTCGACATGAAAGTATATCAGCGTCAGAATATTTAATAGTTGAATTTTACATTTCAATTTTTGAATTATTTTTGATAAAATGTTGTTGTTTATTAAACATGAAATATTTTTGCACAATTTAATTCCATTTTTTATATATTGAATTGATTTTTTTAAATAGTTTCTTGCATAATTTATATCAATATATTTTACAATAAAAGGTCAAATGTGTTGTGTTTTTAATTGTTTAATTTAAAAATGCAAATATTTTCAAAATTAATGGATGATTTTTTTACACATAGAGTTTGATATTCTTATTCCAACAATTCAAAAATAAATATTCTAAATGCAATATTTTTATAGTTCAAATTAAAAATGTTGGTGTAATAGAGAGTCAATACCAGACAATACCAGTAGAGCACCGAGCTACTTGATCGAACAGTCACATGATCACTAGAGCATCTCATGATTGGCTGAAAGTTCGATGAAGTAACTTTTGGTGCTAAACATAAATTAATATTACATTTTGAAGGCTAAGAATGAAAAAAACATGAAATTGTTTTTAATTATTGGAATAAGAATAGAAAACTCTATGTGTAAAAAAAAGTTTTGAATTAAACGACTAAAAACGATTTCAACCTTTTATTATACAATGTATTGAATTGAAAAACAATTTAAATTAAAACAAATATATATATATATATATATATATATATATATATATATATATATATATAAATTCAATTATTTTTAAAACAATATCAAAAATCTTAAAAATGTTAAATTCAACCCTTCAATATCCTGTTGATATACTTCCGTACAACCTTTCAAAATAAGACTCACCTGCTACACAAGTCCTCCGGTCCAGGGCCAGGGTCATGTGATCCGGGCACACGCAGGTGTACTTCGGGGGGTGTCTGCCCACCTGAGGCGCCGCCAGGCACATGAACTCACAGCCTCTGTTGGCCACGCGGCACCAGTCCCAACCTGGGTGACGACAAGCAAGGGTCAGAGGGCGGCGAACAGGAAGTGCGTCATGGGGGTCCGGACTCTCACCGCTGGGCTGCTTCAGGTTGTGGTACAGGACCACGTCCTCGGGGGACGACAGGTGCTCGGCCAGCGCCGTGATGTCATCGCCCGTCAACCTGTTGGCGCTCAAGATGGCGTTGCTGCCCACGTCCGTCCAGAAGACGCGCTCCTGAGACCAGAGTTTGTTTGGATTATTATCAGTTATTATTATCAGTTGTTGTTGAATTTAACTTTTGAAATGTTGAAACTTAACTTTAGTGTTTAATGTTTTTAGTTTATTCAATAATTTATTAAATATAAGATAGAAATACATGTTGAATGTAATTTAAAAAAATATATTTTCACACATAATTTGATATTCTAATTCCAAAAATACATACAAAAATAAATAAATTTAAATCTATATATTTTTATTCATAGCCATTTAAATTAAATATATAAGATTTATATTTTTTAAATACAATAAATAATAAAACAAATTAACTTTTATATATACAAATAATTGAATTCAAATATTCCAAAAAAACATGCCTAAGAAAACAACATATTTATATTGAATTTTAAAAATATTATTTAAAAAATATTGAATTTAGACATTTTATTTTTTAATTATTATAAATGGAATATCAAAATATATGAAAAAAAACATTAAAAAAATGTATTTAAAATATTTCTAATTATTCAGAAAAATATTTAAACCTTTAAAAATAAATATGATTGAATACAATTATTTAAAAATATTAAAAACAACATGAATAAAACCTGAAGAAATGGTAAAGATCTGATCAAGCAGCTCTGTGATCTGTTGGTAATGTCTGGTGAAACTATTATAACATTTTTATATTGAATTAAAAAGACTACAAATGAAAAAATATTGAATTTAGAAAATGTATTTTTGAATTATTGTAAATAGAATATCAAGATCTACGTGTAAAAACATTTCTTTTAAGTATTCAAATATTTTTATTACAGAAATTATTGGAAAAAAAAAGGATAAAAACATTTGAAACGATAAACTTTTGAAAAAATGATCTAATAAGTTTTAATAAAAAACAAAAACTGACCTCGAACACGGTCAGACCCAGCGGGTGACTCAGCTTGTCCTGGTCCACGATGAGGGTCCGCCGCCCGCCGCCCTGCACGTCGATACTGGACAGGGTGTGGAGTTTGGAGTCGACCCAGTAGAGCCGCTGGTTCAGCAGGTCTGCGTCGGGGGAGCGGGGAGGAGGCGGAGAACAGGTCCGTCAAGAACGGGTCCTCACGACGTGGACTCGCATGAAGACTCACCCAGGGTGATGCCGTTGGGCCACTCGATGTTGTCCGTGACCAGGGCGATGCGGTCCACTCCGTTCAGACCCCCCTTCTCGATCTTGGCCGGGGTCCCCCAGTCGGTCCAGTACAGGAAGCTGAGACGTCAGAGGCGGGTCAGTAACCGGTTTCGGAACCAAGGGGTCGTCGGACTCACTTGTTGTGCGGGTCCACCACGATGGCTCTGGGTTTGTTGACGTCCCGCTGGAAGAGGGTCTTCCTGCGGGCGCCGTCGGCCGAGACCACCGACACGGTGCTGCGGACGCTGTCGGTCCAGTACAGGTTCCCGTGGATCCAGTCCACGGCGATGCCTTCGGGCGCCTCGATGTCTTCGCCCACGAGCGTGGTGTGGCGGGTCGCGTCCTCGGCCGAGACCATCCCGGTTCTGAACCCAAGAGAACACATTAGAGTCTGTAGCCTCGCGAGACATCCCCAAACCAGAGTGGGAAGTATAGTTAAGTTAGTTAAGTCCGTACTTGTAGATCTTCTTCTGGGAGATGTCGGACCAGTAGATCTCCTTGGCGGCCATGTTGATGTCCAGCGCCACGGCGTTCTTCAGGCGCGGGATGACCCGGGTGTACTCGCTCTTGTCCAGGGTCATCTTGCGGACCTCGTGGCGGTTGGTGAAGAACAGGTACGCGATGGTTCCTGAGACGACGGGTTCAGAGCGAGGTGAGCGTCTGGGATTTCGGGGGTTAAAGGGAGACCAGCAGCTGGTGTTTACCGGTGGCTTTGCAGGTCTTGGTGGCCGGATCCACCTGGTACCCCTCCTCGCACTCGCACTTGTAGCCGCCCACCTGGTTGATGCAGATCTGACTGCAGGTGTCGGGGTTCGCGCACTCGTCCACGTCTGGACACAAGTTGAGAAGCTTTACTTTGGACTGTTTTAAACATTTTTATGAGTCACGACAGCAGAGGAATATCAGTGCTAAAATATTGTGTTGCCTCAGGGTCAGGGTGACCCGAAGGCCCGAAAACAAATGTGTTTGAGGTATCCCTTGCGTTATCTCAGGGTCAGGGTGACCTGAAGGCCCTGAAAACAAATGTGTTTGAGGTATTCCTTGTGTAATCTCAGAGTCAAGGTGACCCATAGGTCTGAAAACAAATGTGTTTGAGGTATCCCTTGTGTTATCTCAGAGTCAAGGTGACCCATAAGACTGAAAACAAATGTGTTTGAGGTATCCCTTGTGTTATCTCAGGGTCAGGGTGACCCGAAGGCCCAAAAACAAATGTGTTTGAGGTATCCCTTGCGTTATCTCAGGGTCAGGGTGACCTGAAGGCCCTGAAAACAAATGTGTTTGAGGTATCCCTTGTGTAATCTCAGAGTCAAGGTGACCCATAAGACTGAAAACAAATGTGTTTGAGGTATCCCTTGTGTTATCTCAGGGTCAGGGTGACCCGAAGGCCCAAAAACAAATGTGTTTGAGGTATCCCTTGTGTTGTCTCTGGGTCAAGGTGACTTCCATTTATACATATGCATTGGTGGAGGTCGTTCACCTTCGCACATGTTTTCCTTCGACATGATTTTTATACTGATATATTCCAAGGACCTCCCTCACCTTCACACTGCTTCTGGTTGACGAGGGTGTATCCAGCCGGGCAGAGGCACTTGTAGCCCAGCTTGAGGTCCATGCAGGTGTGAGAGCAGCCGCCGTTGCCGAAGAGACACTCGTTGAAGCCTGAAGAAGAACGACGGTGTGAGTCGAGAGCTTCGACTTAAGACGACTTAAGACGACGAAGACTCGGGACTCACCGCACTCCCTCAGAGGCTCGTCGGACCAGTCCCTGCAGTCCTTGCGTCGGTCGCACACCTGCTGCATGCTGATGCACTCGCCGCTGCCGCACTTGAATCTGTTCGGCTCGTCGCACAGGCTGACTACACACACGGACGCACACTTGTGTTACTTCACCATGACACACACAAACAAATTGGAAAATACATGTTTTTAATTGATTTTTTTTATTTGTAGCCTTTTAAATTCGATATAAAAATGTTGGTATAATAGTGCGTTTACATCGTCACATTTTTATATTGAATTAAAAAACTATAAATAATCTTTTTTTTTTAATTCAGCAAATTAATTTGTGATTTATTGGAATTATTATATAAAACTCAATGTGTAAAAATAATAAGTAAATATTTAAAGAATTACATTCACCCTTTAAATATATAAAAAAAATGTTTAATGCTTAAAAAACAAGATTTTAATTTTAAAGATGAAATCCAACGATTCAATACACAAATTATTCAATTATTTGACAAAAACAAATTCAACCTTTAAATATAAAAAAAATATTAAATTAAATGATTAAAGAAAAATAAATTAAAATCAGTATTTAAAAAAACCAAGATTTTAATGAATAAAGAATTAAAGTTTCAACATTTAAAATCATTCCATAAACAAATTATTTCATTCAATTATTTGAAAAAAAACAAATTCAACCATAAAATCAAAAAAATATTGAATTAATTGTAAAAATAAGTAAATAAAAAAAAATCAATATTTAATAAAACGAGATTTTAATTTAAAAATGTAAAGTTCCAACCTTTAAAATCATTCAATACTCAAATTAATTCGTTCCACTTCAAAATAAACTAATGGTTGAATTCAATTATTTAAAATATATAATTGAATGCCTTAAAAAAAACATAATTTCCTAAAAAAATTCAACCTTTAAATATAAAAAAAATATTAAATTAAATGATTAAAAAAATATAAAAAAATCAGTATTGAAAAAAACAAGATTTGAATGAAAAAAAATTAAAATTTCAACCTTTAAAATGTTAAATTAAACCATAAATATTCTGATGCCACCGACTTCCACAGATTTATATTATATTATACCCAAAATTATTTACCGTTCACGCAGCCGAACTCGTCGCTCATGTCCCTGCAGTCGTACTGCCGGTTGCACTGCAGGCTTCCATGGACGCAGGAACCGTCGCCGCACTGGAACTCGTCTGGACCGCACGTGGCTTTAGCTGCAGGTCAACGCTTTCTCATTAGAGACTCTCAAGATATTCGGAGCAGTAGAAACTCGTACCGCAGTCGTCTTCGTCCGATCGGTCCTGGCAGTCGGCGCCGCCGTCGCACCTCCAGCTGCCGTGGATGCACTCGCCGCTGCCGCAGCGGAACTCCAGCGAGGAGCAGCGGTGCGTGACCCCGGGCGTGGTCCTTCCCGACCCGCACTTCCGCGGCCACTCGTCGGAGCCGTCGGAGCAGTCGGCGTCGCCGTCACAGGCCCACAGGCCCGGGATGCAGACGGTGTTGTTGCACTGGAAGGAGGCGGAGCTGCAGGTGACGGCCGGACACGACACCTCGTCGCTGCCGTCGTCGCAGTCGGCGTCGTCGTCGCACTTGAAGGACAGCGACACGCACTGGCCGTTGCTGCAGCGGAACTCGCGCTCCGTGCAGGATTTAGGCGCTGCACGATAAAGACACGGATGAATACCTACCCTTCCTTGAGAGGGACACCCTGGAAAGGTCGGAGGGTCACTTACTGCACTTGTCCTCGTCGGCGCCGTTCTCACAGTCGGCTTTCCCGTCGCAGCGCCACGAGCCCGGCACGCACTGGTTCAGGCGGTCCGAGCAGCTGAACTCGGACGGGGCGCAGGTTCTTGCCACTGCGACGAAAACGAGAGGTGAACACGGGAAGAATCCAGGCGCGTTCCTAGAATGGTCGAGCGAGGAACTTACTGCACGTGGCGGGGAGTTCGTCGGTGCCGTCGCCGCAGTCGTCCGTTCCGTCGCAAACCCACCGCAGCGTGATGCACTTGCCGTTGCCGCACTGGAACTGTTTGACCCCGCAGGTCATCAGGGCATCTGTGGACACGGGACGGCAAGAAAAGAGCTGAGCCAAGAGTCAACCGTCGAGTACTTTGAAGCTCGTTGTCTAAGAGCAGATGATTTATTTAAACGGCAAATCAACTTAAACACAACAACAGAACTTAGTGGCGGACAATAATTATCGCGTCAACTCTTTCTTCACATTCTCAGGGTCAGGGTGACCCGAAAAAAAATGTGTTTGAGGTATCCCTTGTGTTATCTCCGGGTCAGGGTGTCCTGAAGGTGCAAAAACAAACGTGGTATCCCTTGTGTTATATCTCTATTGTTGCTACAATACTGTATTTAATTGATATGTGTCAAAAAGTGACATCAATTGCGTTGTCGGTTGACTGGGCGGCAAAGCATTACTCTACAGTTTTAAGTCATCGTAACTAAGAGGGTTGTTAAAAGGGATGGGACCTCATACGCAATGTTGAGTTTGCAAGTTTAAATAAATGTTTTCAATAATTGTTTTTAACATAAGTGTAAAGTTAAATCCCATTAAAGTGTATTTAACTCTAAACTTGTCATGTATTCAACAAGTTTGGATGTGAGTTTGTTTTTCTTCGTCCGGCAGCTTCACGTGCGGACCTCACTCGCGGTGGGACAACTGGACGGTGATAAATCTAGTGGACCTCGAAACAGTCAAAAACACATGACCCAACACTGAAACACGTGTTGCCGCGGCGACGATGAGGTTTGACCCTCAGTCCAGTGGAGCAGCGACGACCGAGAATCAACAGTTTATGAAACAGGATTTAAGGTCGACTCAGGTTTTTGGTGACAGAAGCTGGTTTAAGGTGAGGAAGAGCAATGCAGGTAAGAGAGGAGATAAGAGGCGGGGGGGGTGGGGGGGAGAGAAAGGAAGGTGAATAAAGAAAAGTGGGGGAGAGGAAAGAAGGTGAAGAAGAAAAGTTGGGCAGGAAAATTTAGTTGAGGAAGAGGGATGCAAGTGATGCAAGAAGAAAGAAGAATATTAGATAAGGAATTGAAAAAGTAAGGTGAGGAAAAGAAGGGTAAGTGGGGGAGAAGAAGAAAAGTGTAGAAGAGGAAGTCAAGTAAAAGAAGAAGAAGAAAGGTGTAGAAGAGGAAGGAAGGTGAGGGAGAGGAAGGAAGGAAGGTGAGGAAGAAGAAAAGTGTAGAAGAGGAAGGAAGGTGAGGGAGAGGAAGGAAGGTGAGGAAGAAGAAAGGTATAGAAGAGGAAGAAAGGTGAGGGAGAGGAAGGAAAGTGAGGAAGAAGAAAGGTGTAAACGAGGAAGAAAGGTGAGAGAGAGGAAGGAAGGTGAGGAAGAAGAAAGGTGAGGGAGAGGAAGGAAGGTGAGGAAGAAGAAAGGTATAGAAGAGGAAGAAAGGTGAGGGAGAGGAAGGAAGGTGAGGAAGAAGAAAAGTATAGAAGAGGAAGGAAGGTGAGGGAGAGGAAGGAAGGTGAGGAAGAAGAAAGGTATAGAAGAGGAAGAAAGGTGAGGGAGAGGAAGGAAGGTGAGGAAGAAGAAAGGTATAGAAGAGGAAGAAAGGTGAGGGAGAGGAAGGAAGGTGAGGAAGAAGAAAGGTATAGAAGAGGAAGAAAGGTGAGGGAGAGGAAGGAAGGTGAGGAAGAAGAAAGGTATAGAAGAGGAAGAAAGGTGAGGGAGAGGAAGGAAGGTGAGGAAGTAGCCCTCAGTGGACTCTTCATCATTAAAACTAGGCTCAGGTTAAAACAACATTCGTCTGGACTTCAAATCTCTCAGAGACCAAACAAACAAAGTTCAAACGTGTCTCGACGTCTGAACTATTTACTCGACCCAGAGTCACAAGAGTCCAAACACGCCATCGTTCGACTGCAGCGTCACAGTTGACCGACGACGTCAGACGTTAAACATCCACAAATATTTACCGCAAGTTATTATTGTCAATATTTTGATCTTTACATTTCCTCTGAGTCTTCTGGGCTTTTATGAAGACAAAAAACACTCAAGATAGAAAAATCACACATTTAGTTTTGATTAGAGTAGTTAGTTAGAGTAGAACAATTTATTTTGTTTTCACTGCTGCATGTTTACTTTGTGTAGCAGCTACATGTTAGCTTAGCATCAAGAGATTAAACATATACCTCTTTATTGTGCAGCTACAGTACATGTTAGCAGCTACACGTTAGCTTAGTATCAAGAGGCTAAACATATACCTCTTCATTTGGCAGCTACATTTTAGCTTAGCATCAAGAGACTAAATATATACCTCTCTATTTTGCAGCTACATTTTAGCTTAGCATCAAGAGACTAAATATATACCTCTCTATTTTGCAGCTACATTTTAGCTTAGCATCAAGAGACTAAATATATACCTCTTTATTGTGCAGCTACATGTTAGCAGCTACATGTTAGCTAAGCATCAAGAGACTAAACATATACCTCTTTATTTTGCAGCTACATTTTAGCTTAGCATCAAGAGACTAAATATATACCTCTTTATTGTGCAGCTACATGTTAGCAGCTACATGTTAGCTAAGCATCAAGAGACTAAACATATACCTCTTTATTTTGCAGCTACATTTTAGCTTAGCATCAAGAGACTAAATATATACCTCTTTATTTTGCAGCTACAGGTTAGCTTAGCATCTGTTAGAGTAAAAGAGGAAGAATATAAATGAAAATATTGATATATTTTTATTTTAAGGTGATGTTGTTACTTTAAAAAGATTGATTCAAGAGACTAAACTAATACATCTATATTCTGCAGCTACATGTTAGCAGCTAAACATTAGCATAGCATCTCTGAGAGCATAAGAGGCCGAAAATAATAATAATAATAATTTTTAATTGAAGTTTAAAAGTGAATTGATTGATTTTAACCAAAAAATGTAATTATAAAGAAACAAATCTACCTTCATGAGAAACTCAGTTAAAAGTCTTTTTGCAAGTTTATTAACCCTTTATATCAGCCTGGCTACGAGGAAGTTGTTTGTCCGACCGTTGGTTGTAAAATTGTAGCTTCAAAGATTTTTATTATTATACTATAACATAAAGTTTGGTGAACCTCCTTATAAAGTACATCGAAATCAAGAGTTTATATTGGGGAAATATATGTTGTTTTTTTTATAAAAGTTACATTGAATAATTATCCGTTTAAAGAGTTAAATAGAAGAAAAAATTGAACATTTTAATATATATAACAGCTTTTCAATTTTTTTCTATTTAAAGAAATAAATAAAAAGGGATTATTAAAGCGTATTTAGATTTTTTTTTTTTTAACTCCTGATTTTGATTTCATCATCTTTCATTTCCCGGCAGAGACGGACCGAGCAGGTCGCTTCTGCGTCTGCGCAGATGCCAATAACTGGTTTGGAACTGGTCAACTGGTTCCAACATGTTTCACAACCATTCCCAGAACCGGCACCGGGAACAGGTCTGACGATGACTGCTGAAGAAAAAAAAAAATAAAAAAAGAAGGGAGGAGGAGGGAGGAAGGGTTTCCCCTCTCCGTCTTTTTTAAATAAAACATGAATACCTAATAAATATTTAATTATTATTTTCGTTTTCATTTTTTTTTTCTTTTAATGCCGCTTGACAGTTTCCCCATCGCTCAAATCTGATTGGCTGATCAACCAGCGCGCGATTCAATGAACGATACAAAAGATTTTTTAGTTTATTTTGTTTTAAAATGTATTTATTTATTTAATTGATTTTTGTTTCACCTGCACCGACGGATCGAAACTCCCAAGTTCAGTCCGGGTTGGATTTGACCTACATTCGCGTCCCCCTGACGACCCCCCACGACACACACACACACTTCTAACTGACACATTAATAATAATAATGTTATTAAACTCACGTGTGTGAAGCGCACAGATGACGAGAAGCGCCACAGACGCGTGAATCTTTTTTTCCATCTTTATCCAGAACCAAAAACCCGGAGGAAGAATCTCCGCGAGAGATGCTGCTGGTTCCGCTGAGTCCAAAACTGTAATGTTTGGCAACAAAAACCAGGTCCATTTCAATGTGGTCAGAGCAGGTGGGCGGGGCCCGGCGAGGAGGGGGGGGCGGGGCCAGGAGTGGTGTGATTTCTGGGGCGCGCGACCGCAACAATCGTGGGCGTGCACGAGATGATGGCGCGTCATCGACCGTGAACTTGAACATCCAACCGAGCGACGCACGAACGTTTGGAAGAAGAAAACAAGTTAAATCCGAGAGTTTTTGATCCTTAAAGTGAAAAATACGTTGATTCTTGATGACGTTGCGTCATCCGAGAGTTGGACGAGGGTCACGTGACACTGACATCAACCGCCATTTTAAATTTTTTGTTTATAGTAGCCTAATGTAAATATAAATCAAACTAAATCTGGCCCGACAAGTTATTTTCTGAAGGGCCGACAGATCGGAAGAGTCGGACCGGGAATGTCGAGAATGAATTGTTATAAAAAAAACTGGATAAACAAAATGGGTGGAATGAAAACTTATCTAGTTTAGCACAGAAGCTACATGCTAACATCATGTTAGCACGTAGCTCCTCATTGAGGAGCATCTAAAAAAGTTATTTTATAGGTGTTTTTTTAGTCGATGGAACTTTTTTAAAATCTGGGTCAAACTTTTTGAAATTGATGATGTCATAGCTCTTTAGTCCGGAAAAACAAAAACAAAGGCCGACCAAAAAGTCTATCAAGGTAGATTTGTTTCTTTATTATTTAATTATTTTTTGTATAAAACATTTTTTGTACAAAACATTTGTAATAGTTAAAACAAAAAAAAGTGTATTCCATAATTAACGTAATATTTTTTTTTAATTAAATATTTTGGGTAGGAAATTTGTGTCTTAATAATCTTAAATGTTATTGTTTTATTTGATTGAAGTTAAAGACTTTTTCTAAGTATTTATTTTAATTATTGACTTAAGCGGGAAAAGTTTTGAAGTCGATTTGTATTTTTTTAAGGGAAAATAAGTTCTGTAGTAGTTTTTTTTATAGATTGAAGTAAAACAACTCAAGTAGTTATTTTTTAAATTGAAGTGAAAAAAGTTTTGAAGTTTTTTTTTATTGATTAACATTAAAGTGAAAACAGTTTAGTAGTTTTTTTTATTGATTGAAGTAAAAATGTTGAGTAGTTCTTTTATTGATTGAAGTAAAAAGGTTTAGTAGTTCTTTTATTGATTGAAGTAAAAAAGTTTAGTAGTTTTTTTATTGATTCAAGTAAAAAAGTTAAGTCGTTTTTTTATTGATTGAAGTAAAAAAGTTTGGATTTTTTAACGATTGAAGGTCATTTTTGAAGTGGTTGTGTTCATTAGTTTCACTAATTAAAACAGGAACTACTACTACTAGTATGACGGCCTAGTTCGACAACTTCCTGTTTCGGGCGCGTCAACAAACCCTCCATCAACCGACGCTGTCACTCACTACTACGAAGAATGTCTTGTTACGAACGCTCGTTAACCTGCATTTCTGACACGTTTTAAAAGGTGTAAAGTCAGATAACGACCGTAAAGCTTCATTTTATCTGCAGCCGGTTGCTTCCATACGAACACGTGACTCCTGGTTCAAGGTCTTTACGAGGGTCCGGAAGATAGTTTGACGAGGGGATAAGAAAGATGAAAGTCAAGTCGCCGCACGAGGCTAGTTTTGGGACGAAAACAGTTTGATACTTTATCAGTTTATCTGACTGACCACGAGGAGCGAGACGGGAACGAAACACGTGAATCCAGGTGGTCTCACTTGGTGTGTGTGTGTGTGTGTGTTGGTGGGGGGTGTATTTGTAGTATTGTTGAGTACTTGACTCTGGTGTCATAGAATTTACAGACCACATGATTCTTGATGGAGTCGTAACTACTTTAATTTGTTTTTGAACCAAAATATGTCCAAGCATCAGCTTTAAAAGCTGCTGGAGTCACTGTATCCTCTCGTCCTCAGTTGTAACTGCTTTCATTTGTTTTCAAACCAAAATATGTCCAAAACATCAGCTTTAAAAGCTGCTGGAGTCATTGTATCCTCTTGTCCTCAGTCATGGCTGGGATCTCACTTTTCAGCGCCCATGTGGAGCGAGAACCAGATCAGGCTCCGCTTGACCTCAAGTCCCACCCGGACACTCGTAGGGGGGTAGCGGGGTGTAGGTCTCGCCCTCATTTCAGCCTCAAGTATCTGTCGGAGGAGGATCACCACGCCCGGTCCTCTTTCAGGTTCCTCCAGTCGTCGACCCCCCACTGGAGGTCGAATCAGGTTCTCCCTGAAGCGGACGAGCAAGTTTTTTCTGGCGGCCTCGGTATGAGTGGGAGTCGAGGAAAGACTTCTGGTCTAGAGCCACTTCCTCAGAGGACTCTTTAAGTCCGGCGGGTCTAGCCAGTCCGACCTCATTTCACCCGAGAATCTGTAGGAATGATGACATCACTTCCTCTCCGCAAACACTACATGTCGGTGTCTGGAGTCCCCTCACTCAAGAGCCAAACCAGGAGACAGCAGAGGCTTGTTTTGACGAGTGGAGCGCCCCCTGTCAGAAACTGGACCGAACATCAAGGCGAGAATGTCTTGAAGCTCCGCCCCCCCCGGGAACACGTTTGTTTCCTCTCAGCGTGGAGCGCCGACCTTGACTTCCAGGAACTGCCTCGTATTTGTTCAGATGGGTCACATGTAGAACCCGGGCCGGGGTCCTACTGGTCCCTCCCCCCGAGCCGAGGTGTTGTGGGGAACGAACCCGCGGGGCCATAAAAACACTCCAGGAATGTAAACAGTCTCAGGTTGTTTGAGTGGAGCTCCTGGACAGGAGGCCGAGCATGAACTATAAATCAGAGGCTTCTGCAGGTTCGGACAGGAAACGTCAATCAAACCAGAGATAAACTGGACTGTTTCATCTACCGCCTCCCTTAACATGAGGCCACGGCGCCCCCTGGCGGTCTACAATGATATTGAAGAAATAATTATTTTTAAATAAATGTTATCACACATTTTTATTATTCGAGGTGTTAAAGTTGACAGCTTTCCAGGGTGTCCCCCGCCTCATGTTAAATATCATTTTTCAAATAATTAAATTCTTTTTTTTTGTATTTAAAAAAGATGCTTTAATTCTTCCCCAAACATTGACATTTTAAATACACGATTAAATATTGTGACGTCACTGATATACATTATGGTTTGACGTCACTGGTTGTGAAGTAGAAAAAGAAAAAAAAACAAAAAACGTTTGAAAATTCACGAAGGTTGTTGGAAGTCAAACACCGCCATCTCCCGGTGAGACCTCGCATTGCAGCGCGACCAAGATAAAACCACGTGACGTCAGTTGTTTTTATTAAGAGATGCCTTTATTGTAGTTTTTTTGGAATCCAGTGACAACGACACGAGAAAAATGGTCCTGTCCCTCCCTCCCTCCCCCCCGTCACTCGCCCGCCTCAGAGGGAGGGGCTACGGGTCGGGATGCACCGCCATCCCCGCTTGTAGTCTTAACTTACACAGATAATAACGAAGACCGGTCCGTGGGCCACGGACGCACATGCACTCCAGAAACACAGAGCCGCCCCGGCTGCGTTCACATATTAACTTGGTCGACTAACTCGAGCGTCTCCGCTGACATGGAAAAAATGAACAAAAAAAAAAAAGACTATTCAAGGGAAAACCAGTTTAAATATGGAGGTCGTTCATACTCTTTAGACGTAATCTAGTCTCACTACGGTGGATCCTCGGGAGCGTCCTCAGTCCTCGTCGCTGCCGCTGGCCGAGCGCTCCTGTGGGGGGAGGGGTGACAAGAGAGGTCAAGAGAAGGTCGACTCGAGGGGTCGACGTGACGACCGACTCACCTCTTCCAGCTCCTCGTCGCTGTCGTCGTCGCTCACCACGGGCTTGGCTCGGGCGCCGCGTCCTCGCCGCTTCTGACCCTTGCTACCTCGGTCGCCCTTTTCCTTCCTGCTCAGCTTGATCTTCACCTTCACCGACCGAGCTGCGGGAGCACACGGAGGTCAGCGGGGGTTCTAGTGGGTCATGGCCCGGGGGCCCCGAACCAGGACCCCCATTTTTATTGTTTGTTGTGACACAAACCAGAGATGCTACAATATAGCGGTGTTTGTTTCCGAGTCTGGTGATACGTATCACGATACAAGGTCATCAATACGATATATCGTGATACTGTAGTAACAAGTATACATGTGTAGTATTGTCCAGTACTTGACTCTGGTGTTGTGACACTGTAGTAACAAGTATATATGTGTAGTATTGTCCAGTACTTGACTCTGGTGTTGTGATACTGTAGTAACAAGTATATATGTGTAGTATTGTCCAGTACTTGACTCTGGTGTTGTGACACTGTAGTAACACGTATATATGTGTAGTATTGTCCAGTACTTGACTCTGGTGTTGTGATACTGTAGTAACAAGTATATATGTGTAGTATTGTCCAGTACTTGACTCTGGTGTTGTGATAGTGTAGTAACAAGTATATATCTGTAGTATTGTCCAGTACTTGACTCTGGTGTTGTGACACTGTAGTAACACGTATATATGTGTAGTATTGTCCAGTACTTGACTCTGGTGTTGTGACACTGTAGTAACAAGTATATATGTGTAGTATTGTCCAGTACTTGACTCTGGTGTTGTGATACTGTAGTAACAAGTATATATGTGTAGTATTGTCTAGTACTTGACTCTGGTGTTGTAATAGTGTAGTAACAAGTATATTTATTTATTTTTTTTTTTTTTTTTAGAATCCCTTATTAGTCCCGCGAGGGGAAATTCAACCATTCACACATACTGATGGGAGTAGGCATGCACACTTGCGCCAAGTTCACCATCAGGAGCAATCAGGGTGAAGTGTCTTGCTCAGGGACACAACGACACAAGCTTGTCTGGAGCTGGGATTGAACCTGCAACCTTTTGGACTGCAGGCAACCACTCTACCATCTGAGCTATGTCGCCTCTGTAATATCTGTGTATATATGTGTAGTATTGTCCAGTACTTGACTCTGGTGTTGTGATACTGTAGTAACAAGTATATATGTGTAGTATTGTCTAGTACTTGACTCTGGTGTTGTAATAGTGTAGTAACAAGTATATATGTGTAGTATTGTCCAGTACTTGACTCTGGTGTTGTGATACTGTAGTAACAAGTATATATGTGTAGTATTGTCCAGTACTTGACTCTGGTGTTGCAGAATTTACAGACCACATGATTCTTGACAAAGACGTAACTGCTTAAATTTGTTTTGCTGAAGTCGACTGTATCCTCTCGTCCTCAGATAACACCGGGATATCAATGTTCCACTTAACTGCAGAGGATGTAAGGACTACTGCCATCTAGTGGCTTGAAGTGTAATCGCAATATAAAATGAATACTATCGATACAGTGCAGTGAAAAAGAAACAACATTCAAGTGTATCTAAATATTTAACAAGTATTTAACGAGTATTTCAGGAACTAAAGTTGAACCTCGACTGCGACTCACATTCCGACTCCGAGCCCTCGTCCAGATCCTCCTCCTCCTCCTCACTGTCCTCGCCCTCGCTCTCCTCGTCCTTCTCGATCTTCTGGCGGACGCTGGTGAAGACAGACTGCAGCACGATGGAGTCCTCGTAGATCAGCGAGCCCTCCAGGTTGAAGGTCTGAGCGTTCTGGCAGAGGAGCATCACGTCCTTCTCGAGGTCGTTCAGGCTCCGGTACTTGTGGCTCCGGATCCTCTCCTGCGGGGGGACAGAGGCGAGCGGCGGTGAAGGTGGAGCTGTGATAGAACACGAGCGTCTCCCTGAAGGACGCTCACCTTGATCTTCCTGAAGTCCACGGGTTTGCGGATCAGCTCGTAGTACTCGGGCAGCTCCTTGCGAGACGGCAGCTGAATGAAGACCTCGCTCAGCTGTCTTCCATTGACGCTGTAGAGACAGACAAGAGACGTGTTCAGCTCCCCCTGCTGGCCATCACCCGTCACTACACTACCCCCCCTCACCTGTCCTTGTACTTTATCACGGCGTCCACGATCTTCTTCATCTTCTTGGTGAGCGAGGCCGGGTTGGGCGACAGCTTCTCGGCAGGAGGTCGCCCGCGCTTCTTCGTCTTCTTCCCGTCCTCGTCCTTGTCGCGGTTGCGTCCGCTGCTGGAGCTCGGCGTGGACGGGCCGTCGTGGTCGCGGTCCCGCTTGCGCTTCCTGGTGGTCTTCTTGGTGCGGACCTCCTCCTCCATGTCCTCCAGGTTCCCGTCCTCGATGGCCTGGAGAGAGGAAGACGTTTTTGACACATTTAAATATCAGTGTATGTTTAGCTATAGACTTAGATATAGACAGAAAACTGTGTCATAGAAATTCACTTTAATTTAAAATGTTGAAACTTTGAATTTTATTTACAATATTTAATTTAATAATTTCTATAAAGAGGGATTTATTTTTATAATTAATAATTAAATTTCATTATTTCTATATTTTAATGATCTTTTTAATAATTTGTATATATAATTTATTTTTAATTTATTTAATTAATCATTTTCTTTAATTAAAAAACATTTTCCAATTAAAAAATATTGAATTATCTTTTGAATAGTTTTTTTCAATCATATGATTTCTTTTTTAATAATTAAAATATAGAATCGAATATTTTCAAAGTGAACAGTACACTTTGATGAGCTAATTCAAAAATATTTTATACAAATTTTATTCTAAATACAATACATTAAATACATATCATCTGGGCGACGCATGATTGGCTAAAGGTTTGATCAAGTATCTCGGTACTCCTTTAGTACGGTCTGGTAATATTTAGAATATCAAATAAATGTATGAAATAAATGCATTTGCTTCGAAAATATGATTTTCTTTTTAAATCACTTGTTTCTATTTTGACAGGTTGAACTCTTTTTAATGATTTAATAATAAAATAAAACCAATAATAATTCAATATTCTGATGCCACTGACATAGAATCATTGATAGACGTGTGATATTCTCATATTCAAGCGACAAGATCTCACCTTGAGCCACTGCTTCTCCGTGAGCGAGTCGCTGTAGTCCACCTCCTTGCGCTGCCGGGACCCTCGTCCGAACAACTTCTCCTCCTCCTCCTCACACGTCAGCCTCTCCACCTCGGCGTCGTCCTTCAGGATCCAGCTGGGCAGGTCGTCCTCCTCCATCAGACGCGGCTTCCTCTTGGGGTTGCGGGCTTCCTCGCGGCGCCGGTCCAGATCCATGCGCTGCATAGACGGAGACGCGGTTAGTGGAGAACCGGAGAACCAGGAGGGAGCTGAAGGAAGTCGGGATCCACCATGAACTGCTCAAACTCCTCTTCGCTTCTGGCGATCATCTGGTTCACAGTCTCATCGTCCGGGACTTCGTCTTCCTCCTGCGGACGAAACATTTGATCAACAAGTGGATTCTTCGGAGCTCAGTGCAGGAGCTGCACACAGACTGGACGAGCACCAGAGTTGGGAAGTTTTACCGAAAAGCTTCCGGAAGTTTTATACCGCCAAGAGTCGGGAAGTTTTAGCGCCAAGAGTCAGGAAGATTTATCCTCCAAGCGTCGGGAAGTTTTACCGCTAAGAGTCGGGAAGTTTTACCGCTAAGAGTCGGGAAGTTTTAGCGCCAAGAGTCAGGAAGACTTATCCTCCAAGAGTCGGGAAGTTTTACCGCTAAGAGTCGGGAAGTTTTACAGCTAAGAGTCGGGAAGTTTTACAGCCAAGAGTCGGGAAGTTTTACAGCTAAGAGTCGGGAAGTTTTACAGCCAAGAGTCGGGAAGTTTTACCGCTAAGGGTCGGGAAGTTTTACCCTCCAAGAGTCGAGAAGTTTTACCTCCAAGAGTCCGGAAGTTTTACCTCCAAGAGTCGGGAAGTTCTACCTCCAAGAGTCGGGAAGTTTTACCGCTAAGAGTCGGGAAGTTTTACCTCCAAGAGTCGGGAAGTTTTACCGCTAACAGTCGGGAAGTTTTACCCGCCAAGAGTCAGGAAGTTTTACCGCTAAGAGTCGGGAAGTTTTACCTCAAAGAGTCGGGAAGTTTTACCGCTAAGAGTCGGGAAGTTTTACCAAAGAGCCTCGGGAAGTATACTCTATACTATAGTGAAAACTGAAGTAATTTAAGTGTGTATTCTAGTCTGAAACATGGGTACATCAAGTGGGCTCGTCCAGTGTGTGTCCATCTTCATGTGTCAAGTGTCTCACTGTACTGATGGAGGAACTACAGAGATGGTCTGTGAGAGAAAGTTAGATGGATGGAAAACCAAGCATGTGACGAGTTTTACTGGAAGAGAAGGAAAAGAGAAGGAGGAGGAAGGAAAAAGAAAAAGTGGGAGAGAAGCCACAGGCAGCAGTGGATGGGTGGGAGATGTTTGCACGGTTTCGATGCACACGCACCCACGTCCCCTTGGGGCGGCAGCCCCCGCTGGCCCCGGCCTCGTCCTGCTCCTCGTGCTCCAGGATGGCCTGCAAGAAGGCCCGGCGCTCGCAGCCCGAAGACTTCTGGTCAAACATGCCGGCCTGGATGACCTTCTGGTCCACGTTCAGCTTGTACTTGGCGGCCGCCAGGATCTTCTCCTCCACGCTGTTGACGGTGCAGAGGCGCAGCACGCGCACCTCGTTCGTCTGCCCGATGCGGTGAGCTCGGTCCTGGGCCTGCAAGTCCTGCGGGATCAAAGTGAACAAAACGGTGAGACTCGGGGGGGGTTAAAGGTCGAGGGCGAGGGAGGGTCGACGTGTACCTGATGAGGGTTCCAGTCGCTGTCGAAGATGACGACCGTGTCGGCGGACTGCAGGTTCAGACCCAGACCTCCGGCCCTGGTGCTGAGCAGGAACACAAAGAAATCCGAGGCCGGGTCGTTGAAGGTCTTCAGCAGCATCCCTCGGTCTTCGGCCTTCGTGGTTCCTGCGAGGAAAAGAACTCGTTCAGTCGTCGCCCACTTCAAAAACCCCCATCTCGTCTCGAACTCTCACCGTCCAGACGGAGGTACTTGAAGTTCCTGTAGGCGAAGTAGTCCTCCATGATGGTCATGAGCGTGGTCATCTGACAGAAGAGCAGCACTTTGTGGTCCGTGGCCCGCAGCTTGGGCAGGATTCGATCCAGCAGCTCGAACTTGCCGGAGGAGCGGAACAGGTCCGGGCTGCAGGTGGAGAGAGAGAGACGAGTGAGTCACATGATCGTCTGCGCGTCGCACGATTGGCTAAAATATCTCATTTTTATATTGAATTCCAAAGGCTACAAATAAAATGAAAAAAAACATTATTTTACATTATTGGAATAAGAATATCAAATTCTATATGTAAAAAAATAAATCATGTTGAAAGTATTTAATTTCTTTTTGATTTATTAAAAAACAGGAATTCAATCTTTTAACAAAGATATTATATTATTCAGAAAAAGTATTAATGTAAAAAATAAACTCCTTTTTTATATACAGAGGTTGAAATTCTAATTTCAATAATTCGATATCTTAGATTATACGACCACGTACCCGGACACGACCCCTCCAGAGTAGCCAAGATGCTCAGAGAAAGACTCCTGCGAGGAGAAGAAGAGAAACGTCAGTTCAAATCTTCTGGCGCCCTCTGTTGGCGAGTCGCGCCACTACACGCACCTCGATGTGCTGGAACATGTAGGGATGGTTGCAGATCTTCCTCAGCTGCATGATGGTGTTCATCAGGGTCTTCGTGCCACCTTTACCCTGCGGGGCAAAACAAAAAGAAGCGCCGTCGTCAAGACGTCCCTTTCCTCCGAGCATCGCTCGTTTTTTTTCCCCTCACCTTCTTATCTTTCTCGGAGCCGTCGGTGAGCAGGACTCCCTTGGCCTGCATGTGTCGGTACAGGACCCTCTGCAGCGCCGACATGTCGCACTTGATCACGTACTCCACCTTCTCGGGCAGCTGAGCCTCCACCTCCTTCTTGAGGCGGCGCAGCAGGAACGGCCGCAGCACCTTGTGCAGACGGCGGATGATGAGGATGGTTTCTTCTTCGTTCAGGTCCACCTGGAGAGAGAGAGAGAGAAAAAGAGGTCACTTCGAGGCGGGAGGGGTTTCAAGGGGGGCTACACGGACCTTCTCCCCGGTCATGGCGAAGGGGGCGTTGAACCACTGCTCGAAGGTGCTGCAGCTCTTGAAGATGGTGGGCAGCAGGAAGTTGAGCAGCGCCCAGAGCTCGGGCAGCTTGTTCTGCAGCGGCGTCCCGGTGAGCAGCAGCCGCCGCGGCGCCAAGTAGTGCGTGTTCAAGACCTGAGTCAGCTTACAGTGGTGGTTCTTCATGCGGTGGCCCTCGTCCACGATCATGTACTTCCAGCGGAGCTGCAGCCGAAACACTCCATTAGGGACGCGACTCAATAATCCTAATAATTTGATCTTTTCTAATAGGTCATTTTTAATATCTCTTCAATCATTTCTCATTTAGTTTCATGTAACAGTTTCTAAATCAAAAATTTATGTTTTTAAATCATTTTTTCAACTACAGAATAAGTGCTCAGAAGTTATGGGATGTGATATAGTAAGTAAGTAAGTAATATTTATTTGTATAGCGCTTTTCGAGACCAGGGTCACAAAGCGCTTAAACAATCAAAACAATATTCAATAAATATACACTTTAAAGGTCAAGATCATACTGAGAACAACACAGGAGTTCCAGAAAATCAAGGAATATAGGTTTTGTATTAGGTTTATCATGGAATAAAACATGTCACTATAATGAAGGTATATTCCTATATCGTTATAAAATGTGTTTATTCAATCAAACAAACATTTGGAAATTGACTATTTAAAATAAAATAAAAAGCAAAATTATGAAAATGTTAAAAATTATTAAGTTTTCTTCTTTGTAAAACATGATTCATGATAAAGTTACTCCTTTAGCATTTTGTGTTAAATCAAAAGAACTTCTTTTTTTTTTTAATGAATAGAAATACAATTTAGAAACGACAAATTAAACTGAGTTTACACACATTTAATAAAGAAAATAAATATTTTCTGGACATTCATGACCACAAAGACACAAAAAGATGGTAAAATGTTCCATTTGTTTTATCCAAGACAAGAATTAAAATATAAAGATATTCCTCTATTAATATCGTGTTTCTTTTCTTTACAAATAGTTGGATATTCTTATTCCGAATATTCATTCAAAAACTAATAAACACGTTTTAAATGAACAAAAAGCCTCACCTTGGCCAGCACTTGCTTATCTTTGATGATGTACTCGTAGGTGGTGAGCAGGACGTTGAACTTGCCGCTGCGCAGGAGGGGCACGAACGCACGGCGAGCTTGAGGAGACCCCTGAGGGAGGACGGGAGACCAGAACCTTCAGTCCGACCGCCACAGAAAGAACTGGAGGAAACCGGCGGAGACTGACCTTGTAGGAGACCTTGATCACAGACGGAGCCCACTTGTCAAACTCGTACACCCAGTTGGAAAGAGTCCTGAAGGAAAACACAAGTTGGACTCAGTTCTGGATCCGGAACCACTTGATGGAACCGGACACTCACGAGAGAGGGACGATGATGAGGAAGGGCCCGTTGATGCGCTTGAGCTCCATTAGGTAGGTGATGAGGGCGATGGTCTGGATGGTCTTCCCCAGACCCATCTCGTCGGCCAGGATGCCGTTCAGGTTGTTGTTGTACAGCGACACCAGCCACTCCAGACCCTTGACCTGAACACGAAACCATGAGCTCCGCCGTCAGCATCACACCCACCATCACTATCTCTACCTGGTACTGCTTGAGCTGCCCGTTGATCAGCAGCGACGACTGCTTGTCCACCTTCTCCGTGACGGCGTGAGCGACGGCATAGTACGACTGCAGGCCGCGGTTGAAGGCTGCGTTGCCGTACTCGTCGTCCACGTCCTGCTTGGCGTGTCTGACGGAAGGAGAGATCCAGACGGTCAAATACTTCAGTGCGAGGCATCGGACTCCATCGGGGGTCAAGGGGCAAAATCATTTCACTCTCTTGGTCAAAGACTGAACACATTTGATGTTTAACTAAACTCTTCAGTATCTTATTCCCATCGACTTCCTGTCTCTCAACCTCAGTTGTTTTGTTTCTACAAATGTATAATTGTTGACTATGAAGTTTAATTTTAACCTTAATTAAAATGTTGACACACTTCTTATTGACTTAATTATTTTTCTAAACCATTTAATTCACTAATTGAAAGGTTTCATTGGTTTAGTTTTTCTAAATCATTTACTATTTGAACATTTTCTAAATGAGTTGTTTTTTTTGGCAAATTCTTGTTAAAGAAATTAGAAAATTAAACATTTTTTCGTAGCTCTTTAAATTCAATATCAAAACTGTTGGTACAATGGTGTCACCAGACAAGGTGCAACAACATGGTCACATGATCGTCTGCTCGTCTCATGATTGGCTGAAGGATCAAGTAGCTCTTGGTACTTGTCTGGTGACACTATTACACAAACATTATCAAAAGATTACGATTAAATGCATTTAATATACAATTTAGAAAATGTTTTTTTTAAATAACTAGCATTAATATATCAATGTGTAAAAGAAATGACGTTTTTTTTATATATTTATATACATTTCTTTTTAATTTAACAACTAGTGTCAACCATGATTGGAGGAAAGTACCTCTGGACTCTTAATATTGTCTGGTGGTCGCAGTATTACCAACGTAATTATATTGAATATAAAAGGATCCATATAAAAAGATATTAAACTTGGTAATTTGATGTTTGAATAATTGGAACTAGAATATAATAGAAAACTCCATAACATGAAAAATATTGATTCTTGAAATTCAAATATTCAAAAGAGAAAAAACTAATTGAACCTTTTTTATTAATAAATGATCGAATCAAATAATTAAATCTCAAGCGAGTCAATGAAACCCCCAACAACATTCCAATTAAACTAATAATAAAAAGTAACATTTTAAATGTTAAATTCTGATGTTTAGAATAAAGACATTTCAGATGGAAGATCAGATGAAAACATTAGCAGCTTCTTACTCGATGATGTGCTGGACGTCCACCTCGTCGACACTGTCGGGGTCCAGGATCTTCTTCTTCTCCTCCGTCTGTGAGGTGGCACCTTTAGAGTGCTCGTCGTCCTCCTCCTCGGGGAAGAGGCCAAGGTCAAGGTCAAACACATTTTCCACCACCGGGAAAGACTCCGACGTACCTCCTCGTCCTCCTCCTCTTCCGAGCCGCTGTCTTCGCTGTCCGAGCGAGGAGCTACTTCATACCTGCGGGGACACGAGTGCAGGTCAGACTCGGACCCTTGGCTCTCGGCCTCAAAAAGAACTCACCCTGGGTTCATCTCCAGCCAGGTGTCCAGCTGACCCGCCTTCGGCGCGTCCATCCCGGTCAGGATCTTTCCACTGTCCACGTGGATGACCTTGACCGGGAGGTCGCTCATCTGACTGGTCTCGTCCAGAGGCTGCCGGCGACACAAAGACGTCTCAGTTTTCAAGCCTCGCTTCACAGGTTCAGGTGTAAATTAAGTCATAGTGGAAGGTTTTTTTCTAATCGTTAAAAGTGGCTGAAATGTATAAAAAGATTTTACAAAGCAAGAGTTGATCGGTTCAGAGACCTGATTATGTCCTTGTCAAAATATAGACTTAAATCAAAGGAAGAACTGTTTGACAGGGGTTGGGGAAAACTGTACAAATGTGAAGAAACTATATATTATATATATATTTTTTTGTTTATTTTCCTTTAATATATAGAGTTGATGGATCTTAAGTCAGTTGTTCAACTTTCTCTGTAATAATGTCATTTATAAATCGACATCTATAATAAAATGCTATTAAAATATTATGGAAAAAACACCAAAAAAACAGTTGATTTCCTCACCTCTCCGTCAGGTCCAAGAGCAGCGGCGCCACCTTCAGTAGGCTCAGGCTTCTGCAAGAATAACACAACTTGTGAACATCTTTCAAACTCAGAAAAGGGGCCAAATATTTTTGACGTAAAAAAAAGAATAATAAGAAACTGTCAAAATCCCATATAATTATTTTCCTTCTTCATCAGTTTTTAGTGTAATTGAAAGCTTCTGTACAATTGTTGTCAATATCTTATCTTATCTCTCCACCTTGAGTTAATATTAAATTCTGAGCTGCTCTGGTAGGAGAACTTACATTTCCCGCTGCATTGGCTGCCTGTTTCTTTCAGGATCAATTTTAAAATGCTGGTTCTTACTTTCAGATCTATTCATGGCCAGACTTTTTTGGTTTGTCTTATGTGTCTTGGCCTTTTAAAGGATATATTTTAACTGTGTATTGTTTTTGATTGTTAAAGCGCTTTGTGACCCTGGTCTGAGAAAGCCACTCTTTAAAGGTGACCATATCAATATGAACATTAATGTACGTATACATTTAGAGACGACAACATTAAATGACTGGCCAGGCTTTGAGTCCCTCATGTGCATCTTTGTGAACATAAGTAATTTATATTTGTAAAGCGCTTTTCCAGACCAGGGTCACGAAGCGCATAAACAATCACAACAATACATAAGAAACTTAAAAGGTCAAGACACCACAGAGACAAACACAGGAGTCTCAGCAAACTAAGGAAGAGCCTGCACGAATAAAAATGTCTTGAGATGTTTCTTGAAGGAACTCACCTTCTTTTTCTTCTTCTTCTTCTTCTTCTCTTTGAGAGCCTGCACCGCTTTATGCGCTCGCACCAGCTCGGTGAGGTTGGCCACGTACTCGTCCGTCTGCTGCAGCAGGTAGGCCAGACGCTTGTCTTTCTTCTGGTCGATGAGTTTACGGTAACCCTCCTCATCTTCGGCCTGAGGGAGGAAGAGGCGTCAGGCTGGAGTTCGTGGAGACGGAAGCACGAGGGACTCACCATCAGCCTCCGCATACGCTCCTTCTCGATCCGCTCGTTCTCCTTCTTCTGCTCGCGCTCGGTGTTGGCGTGGTAGGTGGCGACGGCTTTGGTGGCCTTCTGGATCTTGGCAGTGATGGAGCGGTGGTATTCCTTGAAGTCCTTGGCGTGCTGCAGGATGCTGTTGAGGTATTCCTGGTGGGCGACAAACACACGTCTCAGAGGTCTTCACGCTTCAAATTAAAAGGGGTCCGACGACTCTACCTGGTGCTTCTGCCGGCGTTTGCGTTCCTGCTCGATCTTCTGCTGTTTCTCAAGTTTCTCGGTGATGCGAGCTTCGCGCAGAGACTGACGTTTGCTGCGCTTGTAGGCTTTGGCGTTGAGAGCGGTTTCCAAAGCCGTGTCCCGGCGCATGCAGACCACGACCTCCTGACGCAACTGTGGACGCGATAGTTTAGATCTTTGTAACACACCTTAACCAGCTCCACATCGCTTTCTAGGACGACTCCGGTCTCACCTGTCTCTGGAAGTTGAGCAGCCGCAGGGCCTTGAGCTCTATTGTGGCTTTGGTGCGCAGGTCTCCAGCTAAAGAGCCCGGCAGGTTCTCCAGCTCCTGGATTCGGTGAGCAATACGGGCCTGCAGCCTGGAAGAAGAAAAAAAACTCATCATCTATGTATCCATTGAACCGTTTAATTCCGATTCAGAAACTGCTCTTGAAAAAATCAACTCTGTAACAATATCCTTTAGGGTTTTCTGCTCACTTTAAATAATAGTTCTACTTCACGCATGCTTTGCCCTTTAGTCGAGTCCTTTGACTTTATTCTCACTTTGTGAGATTCTTGTTTAAGAATATGGAATCGATTACATGTGTCACATATAATCATGACTGTGATGTTCATTCACGCTGGGAAGAATCGTTTTCCATCAGATGTTTACACCACGACGTAGGAGTCCGAGCACATGAACGAGCCGCTTGAAGCCTTTGTTTTTTTTATCTACCAAGAATGGGTGTAAATTTAACGCCCGTTATCCTGGTAGTTTGTAGATAAATCCACCGGTGAAGTACTTAGTTTGGTATGTTTCGTCACAGACCACTTGTTGTCGGATGCTAACTTTAAAGCTAGTCATGACGCACATGTATGCAGCCTTGTGAGCTTCAACCCGACATAAACGTGTCAATAATGTGCGCCATTAATCGATACTTAAATATTTAAATCAAATCGATTTAATCCATTTTTACCCAGCCCTACTACTTGTGAACCACATGTGACATTAAAGAGAAATGGACGTCGCTCTTCTCACCTGTACTCTCTCTCCTGGAGGATCTCCACTGGGTCCAGCCCACGAGGTTTTTGGATGGGAGTAATTCGGTTCTGCTTCTGGTGCAGCATCATGGGCGGGGGCTGAGCCGGCTGCCCCGGTGACTGAGTCTGAGGGGGCATCACCGGGGAGGCGGCCGGCGGCACTGACGGAGGAGCAGGCGAGGGTCTCCCGGTGGGCTGAGGAGGGATCAGCTTCTGAGGAGGGTTGGAGGGAGCAGCAGCGTTCACCATGGGTCCTGGAGGAGTCGGAAGAGGGTGAGTGGTCGGGTCGGACAAAACGCCTTGACGGACAAACGCACCTTCAGGCCAGGGCTTCGGAGGCCCGTTAGTGGGCTGACCCTGCATACCAGGGGGGACTCCAGGTCCAGGAGGTGGCATGTTGGGTCCAACCATGCCTGGAAAAGAGCATATTAACAACAGCTGATAATGATAGAAAAGTGGTCATAATGTTATGGCCGATCAATGACTTTTGTAGTAAAACTAAGGATCATCATAAAGCCCACCATGAGGTCTGTTGTAGTTGGCCTGAGCTGGTCCTGGCCCGGCTCCAGGTCCAGAAGAAGGGGGCATGTTGGTCATGGGCGGCTGCGGTTGCATCCCCGGCATGGGCCGCTTCCCCTGCACGGCCATCTGCAGGTGCTCGGGCAGCGCCTGGCTGCGGGCCAGCATCTTGTAGGCCATGATCTGGGCCCGGAGTTGATGCAACTGGTTCTGGTTGAAAGGCGTTGGTCCCCCGGGGCCCACGGGTCCTCCTCCCGCCGCCCCGCCAGGACCCTGTTGGGGTCCCGCGCGGTTCGGTTGGACCATCCCCTGGCTGGGGTCTGCGCTGGCCTCCATGGGGCCCGAAGCGGGGCCCGGCGGGCCCCCGGGCATCATGGGTCCGGAGGGGGGGCCGTTGGCGGGGACAGGGCTGGGGGCGTGCTCGGAGCCCCCCAGTGGCGACGGGTAACCTGAGGAGAAGGTAAACTTAAAACCCGAGGGACAGTATGAACATGATCGACAGATAGAATCAGATTTAAACGACAAACGTGCCGTCGTCTCGTCCAGCCAGACACTTGACAAACAACAGCCGAGCGACTCAAGAGGAGAAACCGGACGGATGAGTTTTCCCGCTAACACACACACACACACACACACACACACACACACCTCGTGCTCATGGAGTGAAGCGTCCTTCACCCTGGATTCCATCGGGTTTTAAAACGACTGATTTTAATCACTTCAAAGTCCAATTTGTTACCCATTTAAAATATTATTTCAAGGTCCTTTAGAGGAGATTCAATTTGTCAAGAAAGTGAGAAGCTATATATTAAAAAAAAAACTTTCAAACAATATACGTGTTGTGCCTCAAAGGGAGTGAGCTTCACTTAAACTCTTCCCGACATCTCTTGTCGCATCAACATGTCGCCGTACAGTGACTTCAAACACTCGCTCAGACAGAACAAATACTTTATAGTGAAATAAGTTAAATAAACTACCTTGAGAATGTTGGTCCATGGGACTCGGAGGAGGACCCATCCCTGGATGGCCGCCCGGTCTCATGGCCATGCCCTTCATCTGTCCATACCGAGGGTCATCCGACATTCCTTTCTCGTGCATGGCTTCCATTGGCTGCAAGAGGTCAAACAAATTGTCAAACACTTGTTGTGCATCAACCGCGCCGCGTGTTGGTCCAAGTATTTTTTACTTTGTGCATCTGGTGCATGTTGTCCTGAGGGTATCCTGAGGGTCCCTGTGGAGGGTGCTGGTGTCCTGATGCAGGAGGTCCGGGACTAGGCCCCATCATGCTATGGGCCGAGCCAGGGGAAGGACCCGGGCTCGGACCCATCATGCCTCCTGGAGATGGCCCTGGTCCTGGGGAGGGACCAGGCCGAGGCGTCCCTCCCATCGGAGGGTCCGGGGTGGACATCTCGCAGGGGGAGCTGGGAATGTGTGGCAGCAATAGACGCCCCTGTGGAGCCAGAAGATCAAACTTATGGGCGTCTGTCGAGACCCTGTCTCAGCTCAACATACTGGGTTCAACTCAAAAAGACCTTCAGAGGTGAGTGACTTAACAAGGATCATGAGTCTTGACATGAGTGACAGCTCGTGTAGTAAACACTGATAATATCCTGACGAAAATCTAAATAACAGGTGTTGAGAACCAGTTTAAACGTACGACTTAATATCTCTATGTGTTCTCAGTATTATCTTGACCTTTAAAGTATATACTTTATTGAATATTGTTTTGATTGTTTAAGCGCTTTGTGACCCTGGTCTGGAAAAGCGCCAAATAAAAATGACTTACTTACTTTTATTTTAATAGTTATTTTACACATTCATGTGGATATTATTCATTTATGAGGAAGAAATTCGTTATTTAAAATACAACCTAGAGAACTAATGACAACACAATAGTACAACCTCATATTACAACTGTTTTATTTGTTAAATAAATCACAATATCAAAGTCAAAGCATTGCAAATATGAATAAATCGGATCAAGTAACAATAGCCAGTGTTGTGAACAAAACCAGAGAATAAACATTACCCTTTACTTTTTGTAAACATTGAGATGTTTATCGACAATTAAATCCTGATAAATCATAGAAAAATGCTTGTTTTTGTGCGATTAATAAACAAACATTAGGTAAAATAACTCATAGTTATTGAAATACTACTAAAAACAAAGATACATTTTGATTTGTAATAAAATCTGTGACATCACAACACGTCAATATCTTTGGAGGGAAACTGACATATGTTTACATACATTAAAATACATTATATTTAACACTTAAAGTAACTCACAGCATTAAAGTATAATTTATAAACACATTTCAAGGACAATAACAAAAAACGTTGAATAGAATGTTTAAATAACAATTCAATCTGGAGGTCAAAACAACGAATTAAATAACAAGAAAACTCGGACTAGAGTAAAGTAAATATCATAAATATTCATTTAGATTTATTCCAATCATGTTGTGCTGAAATAAATATTGTATTTTTAATACTTTTTACCGTTCGGTGTCGCTACCGTTAGCATGGCCTGGTTCGCTCCTGGGGGCTAACATCTCGCACGGACGGCGAAAGTACTTTAAATCACTTTTACGGAGTTTTTAGTGAAGTTAACGTACTTTAAAGAAAGTAAAACAGACGCTCGAACGGACGGAAACAACCGGAATATCGACGGACGACGACTTGCGATCGCTGGAAAGAAACAGTTAGCATGCTAACGGGGCTAGTGTGGCTAGCCGAGCCGGCCACGCTCCTCCCGGGGCCGACGAGACGCAGGGAGGAGAAGAAAAAATAAATAAAAACCCGGTGGAGGATAAAAAGTTGAAGCATCTTCTCCGCCGAGGACGATTGATCCACGGCGCCTCCCGTACCCTTGGCTCGCAGCGTCGCTTCGCTCTCGTTCCAAAAAAAAAAACACATTTCATTCATCGAGTCTCAGGCGCAGCCGTGAAGCGCCTCAGCGCCGCCGAGAGAAACACCGACAAACAGCGAAGAAACACCGCGAAGAAAACGCGCCGAGAACCGTCGCGGTGGAGCCGCGGGAAGCGACGCTCGAACTTACCGAAGCGGTGAGAAGGTGATGTTTGGTAAACTCGCCGGTCGCAGCGTCTCTCGGTTTTTTTCCTTCCTCCAGAAACAAAGACCTGCCCGGTTGGTTTTTTTCCTTCGACTCCCCCCCCCTGTCCGTCCACCGCGTCTACAGCGCCCCCTAGCGACGCGTCAGTGGGGGGATGGTAGCAGCGCGACGCACGGAAAGAACAATAAACTCCATTTATCTTTTAAATCTATTCCTTCAATATCACTTTTTTCAACGCGACACTGAGAAACAATAAATAAAGATTGTTTTTTACATTTGTTTTCTTCAACTTTATCGTGAAAACAATGTTTGATGATGGAATTAAAAAAAAGTATTTCCGCTTTAACACACATCAAAGCGCCTTTTATTGTGCAATAAAAACATCAATATATGTATTTAACTTTATTATTTTTTGACTGGATCATAAATATATTTTAATGTAATTTATTTAAATATTATTAATTTATTTTATATGCCACTCGATATAACCCGAAAAATGAATTGTATTTTTATTAATCTCATTTTATTTCAACTTTCGTCACTATATAAAAAAAAAACAAAAAACATTGGCAATAAAATAATTCGAGTTATGAATGAAAAATACTGACAATTATTTTAAATAAATATTTACTATTTTCATTACTTAAAGTCAATATATGTATTTAACTTTTTTTTTTTTTTGACCGGATCATAAATATATTTTAATGTAATTTATTTAAATATTATTCATTTTATTTGATATGCCACTCGCTGTAACGTCCCTGAAAAATGAATTGTATTTTATTAATTTCATTTTATTTCAACTTTCGTCACTTTATAAAAATATTTATATATATAAATATATTATATATATTACTTCTTATATTATATTATATATTAATATATAAACATTTTTTTTATAAATAAATAAAGTTCTACCTTACCTTATATTTAAAAAAAAAACATTGTCAATAAAAAATTTCGAGTTATGAATAAAAAATACCGACAATTATTTTAAATAAATATTCACTATTTTCATAACTTTAAGTCAAGATATGTATTTAATGTTATTAAATGATTTGCTAACTTAATTTTTAAAATTGATTTTATATTTCACTTAATGTAACGTCCCTTAATAAAAATAGTGATTTATTAATCAACAGGTTTTATTTATATTTATTTCATTCTTTTTATCTATTTTATTCTTGTCATCAACATAACAAGGAAACACTCACAATAAAAGCTTTTGGATTTTGATTCTAAAATATATATATTTTTTAAATCAATGTTTTCTTCATTATTTTCATGAAGACTAAAGTGTTAATTGGATTTTATTATTAATTTGATCTTATTGATATTTTTAAATAAAGTTTTTAAGTATTATTCATTTATTTGATATGCCACTCGATGTAACGTCCCTGAAAAATTAATTGTATTTTATTTATTTTATTTTATTTCAACTGTCGTCAGTATATTAAAAAAAACAACCATTGTCAATAAAATATTTCGAGTTATGAATAAAAAATACTGACAATTCTTCTAAATAAATATTCACTAATTTCATTACTTAAAGTCAAGATATGTATTAAATATTGTTAAATTATTTGCTGACTTAATTTTTTTAATTGATTTTATATTTCACTTCATGTAACGTCCCTTAAAAAACATAGTGTTTTATTAATCAACAGGTTTTATTTTATTTATTTATATTTATTTCATTCTTTTTAACTTTTTTATTCTCGTCATCACCATAACAAGGACTCGCAATAAAAGCTTTTGGATTTTGATACTAATATATATATATTTTTTAAATCAATGTTTTCTTCATTCATTTAATGAAGACAAAAGTGTTAATTTGATTTTATTATAAATTTAATCTTATTGATGTTTTTAAATAAAGTTTTTAAGTACTATCGCATCAAGCAGGAAACTTGTGGATGAATAAAATAAAACTAAGAGGTGAAACTGCAGTAAACAACTAAATAACTTATATTCAATTATAAGCGAAAACAAATGCAGTTTTTTAAACTATATTATTGCTAAAAACAAAAATGGAAGCAGTAACGAGATTTTAAAAAGCTAAAATTACGGTTTCATCGGTCGACAAGAATTAGAAAAAAAAATTGATTAAATGTTTTCATGTGAACGTGAACGTTCAACGTCACTGATTTTATTATAAATAAAGTTTTCTTTAAAGTCCTAACTAAGTGAACGAAATGTGGAAAATCATGAACAAAACTATTGTTAGATACGTGAATTAAAGAGGAAACTAGTAGATAAACACGAAACATGTACTAAATATTTTTTCAATACAAAATAAAGTTTGTTAAAAGATAATATTGTCAAAATATAGAAAAAATGGCAGCAAAGGTACAATTTATTCTCATTTTTGAGACTAAAAAAAACAGTTCAAGAGATAATATTGTAAAAAATAAATGGCATAAATTATGGGATTTATTGTCAGTTTTCTTCATCTTCCTACAATGTTATGATTGTCAACAAACATGGAAAAAAAACATACATTTTTTTGTGTCACAGGACATTAAAGCTGACAAGAGCTGAACAGTTGTAGATAAAAGAGATAAATATAAATACTCTGAACTACAGGAGATGAAACTAACATGAGAGAAACTCTTCATGATTGTGAGAACAAACGTCCAGTAGTCTTGAGCTGCAGGTCACACGTTTCCACCTCGTGGTTCATCACATGACCAGGCAAGTGGTCCAGCATGACCTCTGGAAAAACCTCTTTGGTGGAGCCTTCATAACAGCAGGAGGGGGGGGTGGGGGGGGGGTCTAAGGTTAGAGGTAGAGTCTGTCTCAATAAAGAGTCATAAAAACAGCAGTAGTGTAAAGATCGCCGGGTCACAGCAGAACAAACTCGTCCAGGCTGTCGCACGTGTCAACTCTCCGGCGCCCTCTATGGATGTGGGTGACGTTGGAGGGCGCGGCGTGGGGGCCGCCCTCCTGGCTGAATCCGTCGATGAAGGTGAACATGGGGTACGTCTCCGCGGAGGTGGACACGGCCTGAGGGGACACGTTAGTTTTCTTCTGCTCAACGAGCGGGTGTGTCTTCGCTCACCTCGCTGACGGATCTGCAGAGCGACTCGAAGTCTCGCCGGCCTTTGGCGTAGAAGCCGATGGTGCAGCTGGGGTCCATGCGGGAGACCGGCAACTTCCGGGGGTGTTTGCAGTGGAAGGACTTGAGGAGGGGATAAAGGGTCGAGGTCAGATCTTAGAACTCGGTCCTGTATATCACCAGAATATTAAATAGTGGAATTTAACATCTTCTTATTGAAATGTTTAAATATTTAACTATTTTATTCAAATGTATCTCTATTAAAACATTATTTTGTGTATTTGGTAAAAAATTAAATTTAAATATTTGTATGTTGTCAAAGTTTTTTTTATTACATGTAGAATTTTATATATTAATTCCAATATTTCAAAAATAAACTTCCGAACCTAAATATTTTTTAAATTCAGAGCCCTTTAAATTAAATATTATAATGTTGGTGTAATAACAGACCATACCAATGGAGCACCGAGCTACTTGATTGAACTTCAGCCAATCATGCGACACGGAGACGATCACGTGATCACGTAGAAGCCCATTAGCTACATACTCTTTTGGTTTTGTCTGCTGGCAATTTTAATATTGAATTTAAAAGACTATGAATTAAAAACGATTGAATTTAGCACAAAGGTTAATTATTGATTTTTAATTTATTGAATTTTATCTAAATAATTATATTCATTATTTTTATATATATATATATAAAAAAAAAACATATATAATATATATATATAATATTTTTTTTTTTTTTTTTTAACAGAGCGTTTAATATTTTTATTTACAATAATAATAATAAAAAATAATAATGATTTTAAATCAATTGCTTTGATCGCACAGCTCGGTGCTCTATTGGTTTTGTCCGGTGACACTATTATACCAACATATATTGAATTTAAAAGGCTAAACGACAAAATATTGAATTTAGAAAATATATGTTTGAATTATTGAAATTAAAATATTAAACTATGACCAAAAAAACTTCTACCATTAAATAATGAAGTTATTGAATTAATTATTAAAAATAAATAATCCAAAAATCCAAAGATTAAGCATTTGATATGCTATATTCAACTACTCAATATTGTGATGCCACTGATGTTCCTCACACCTCCAGTGGAAAGCCGTCCTTGGTGGTGTCCACGGTGGGCTGGCAGTAGTGCGGGTCCAAGTACAGCAGGTTGTCGCCTGAGACCAACAGAGCAATGACCTCCAGAGGGCGCTGTGAGGGGATTTTAAAAACCGGCGTTACCTTGGAAACCGACGAAGAACAAGGAGTGTTTGGGTTTCCCTCCGATGATCCCGATGCAGCAGCGCAGCTTCAAGAGTCTCTACGGCAACAACAGAGGATGTGAGTCGAACAGAAGTCGGGCGTAAGAACGAGGACGGGCTACTTTGACGCAGGCGACGTAGGCCGGGTTGAGCTCGTGACCCCCCAGACGGACTGGAACCAGGAGGACGACGGACCTCCATGACGAGGGTCTTTCACAGGCTCTCCTCACGTCTCCTGTGTAGACTGACAGAGACGGAGTGAAGCAAACGTATGGAAGTGACACCAGAATAAAGTTGAATATATTATCTTTACAAATAACTATTACTTACTAATCTAACGTTTTAAATGTTGAAACTTTTTAAACGAAATGTTGTTATTATTTTAATGAATCATTTCATTTAATAATTTCTATATTGAAAGGTTGAATCGTTTTTTTTAAATAAAATTTTTCAAAATTATTCATTTTTTTATTTTTACACATATAGATTTATATTCTTTTTCTAATTATGCAAAAATAAATGATATATATTTAATATTGTTGAATCCGTAGCCTTTTAAATTCAATTTAAAATGTTGGTATAATAGTGACGCCAGACAAAGCCAATAGATCACCGAGCTACTCGATCAAACTTTCAGCCAATCATGTGACGCGCAGGCGATTAAAACTTTTTTTTTTCATTGTTATTATTGGAAATAAAAATATCAAACTCTTCGTAAAAAAAATAATAATATTTTTGAGTAGATAATTTTGAAAAATCGATATAGAAATTATTGAATTTAATTATTTAAAAAAATAAAATAAAAATCAATGCTTAACCTTTGTGCAGTCTCTGGGTCAAGGTGACCCGGGAGGCCCGGAAATAAATGTAATTGAGGTATCATTTGGTTTTGAGCCTCCGGGTCACCTTGACCCAGAGACAGAATAAAGGTTAAAAAGAACAACAACATTTAAATAGAAAAAATTAAAGTTTCAACATTTAAAATGTTAAATTAAATAGCGCTGGCACTGATTTACTTCAAACGAGACTCACTAGTGCAGTCCTGGGCGACGTAGACGACCAGATTGGGAAGATCGACCGACGTCGACACAGCTTTTCTGGACGAGAAGAATCTTTAAAACACCAATCCACACTTGTGACGAGGGTTTTATGTCGACTCACTCCAGGATGTGTGCCACGATGGACGGTCCGTACCAGTCGCCCGCCTTCTTCCCCGAGCTCCGGCCCAACTCCACCAGCTGGTGGATCCCGAACGGCGCCGCGGGACGATCGGCGAACCAGGACACGGTCCTCCTGTGCGTGGACTCCATGCGACTGTCCAGCAGAGAACCCAGGCTCAGCGTCCGACTCTTTCCTCCGCTTCCTTTGCTTCTGAAACTCTGTGCGTAGCTGCTGATGGACGCCTGAGGGCGACGCTCGGGCAGATCCATGTCGTCCTTCACCACGTGGTGACACGCCGACCAGCTCCAGCCTGAGAGAGGAAGCTAAGGTCACAGAGGCAGCAGGCGGGGCAAAGAAGTCCAGATGTCTGTCTTTCTAGGAACATCGTTCGTCGCTGCTGAAATACTACGTCGAGTCATAGTGATCTAGGTTCGCCCCGGGGCCTCCTCCCTTAACCTGAGCAACCTTGAGTAGATTCTCTGGATGTTTGTTTGTGAACAGTTACGAAACATTGACCTGAACTCCTCACTTAATCCATTTAAAAACATTCATTTTGGGGCATTTTTCAAGAATTTTTCAATTCATCAATTTAATTTTTTTTCACCAAAATTCTTGAGACACTTTTTATTCAAAATGTCCAACGTTACCTAATCTTTGCTTTTGCAGCATGTTTATCAATTTTTCAGAATCGTTAATATTTAAGATAAAAAATAAAAAAAATAAAAAGTGTCTGTTATTTTTATTTTTAGAAAATCGAATTTGTTATTCATTGCCTGAACTTTGGTTTTGTGTTTAGTTTTTAATATCCATTTTTAGGAATAATAATAGTTTTTATTAAAAACATCCAAAAAAAAAGTGTTTATCTAGATTATTAAGGCTTCGGAAAATCACATTTTCTTGGAACTTGTCGACTGTTACCTGGAATTTGTTGCATTTTTAGAAACATTACATTGTTATACATTACATACTTTTTATAGGGAATTTTTTGGTTTTGCTCACGGATTTCTTAGGGTTAACAACCGAGTTAAAAAGGAGGGTTTGAGGAAACTATTCTGCTGTGTGTGACTCACGTTCATAATCCAATAAAGTTGTATTCAAAACCTTCACTGCTGAGGATTTATCTTTTCAAACAGTGACTCGTGTTCAGAGAGTCTAAAGTTTGTCGTCACCTTGTGGCATCAGGTGCAGAAGCAGCGCCTGCGCCAGCATCATCTGCCCGGTGCGTAAGAGACAACCCCAGCCGCTGTCGCTGGTCAGACCGGAGCCCACCAGTGGAGAGAAACCTCTCCTGTAGGTCAACCACAGCAGGGACTCGAAGCAGCGATGAAAACAATCTCTCCCGCCTGAAAGAAAAAGACAAAAAAAATCAGTCTCGGTCACAATTTCATCTTCGAAAGACTTCGTCTCTCACTCGGATCCTTGAGGTCGTACGAGTTCCCCAGCATGACGACGGGAGAGCTTTTGCTGAAGTGAGACCTCTGCTTGAAGGTCCAGCCTGGGAATCAGAGAGACTCGTCACGCCTTGATGGGATTAACCGGTGACAGGATCAAACCGTCCCGCTATTGTCTCGAACAACGCACCGTATTTGACGCTGTTCCACGCCGACAGGAACCTGGACCTGAGTTTACTTCCGTCCTGAGCCTCCGACTGGTCCCGGCCGGCCTCGGGCGACTGCACGCTGGACGAGGAGAGGTACAGCCAGTCGTCCAGGTGGTCCTCGTCGGAGGACTGGTCCTCCGGGGAGGCGCCGGAGGTGCTCGGGTTCATCGCAGCAGAATTCGACCAGAACTGGCTGTGAAGAAACTCTCCGTAGGGCCATAGCTGCTGCGAGGCATCACGAGGGTCAATGTTATGTGACGTTTTATCATAAAATATCAAGATTCGTAGAGTCACGTGGATTCACACTTGACTTTACCGTATAATTACCAGTTATAAGCATCTCTTTGTGCTAGAGTTAATAATAAAAATGACAGTCTATGAAGTAAAATGACATAAAGACGAACAAACATTTGTATCTCACGCATATAAAGGCATAAACTCGTTTATACTGTAGATTATGAGTTAGCTAAAAATATTTAAACGATAGTATGAGACTAAAACACACTTTTGACACATTATATATAAAAATAAATGCCCTTTCAAGCTAATACAAGGACGTATAAGTAGTAACTTGAAAGCAAAACTAGTTTAACCTCCAGTGATGCTAACTCTGTGTAGTCAACAGCTGTCGAGATTCACTAAACTACGAGCCTTTAAACTCGCTGTAATTCATTTAAAGATAAAATACAAAAGATAACTGAATTTACCTTCATGAGAAAATGCTCATGTTGCGGAAAAGAAAAGAATAAAATCCGTTTAAAAGCTTCCGGAGTTGAAGAACGACTTCATTACTTCCTGTTTATATTAGCCGAGTGACGTCACTACGCTGTGATTGGCCCAAAACTATCCCCCACCCTGCGGGTCGAAGTGATTGGTTCATATTGTCCAATCAGAGTGGGTTATATTGACACGCACGTTATTTTCACACAATGAAATGTAATTTCACATTTTTTATTACATCACTGCAATATATTCTTTTTTTTTTTTGCATTAGTAGTTCCACAATAAATATGTCACGGATGGAAACTGCGATGCCGCATTTGGCCACTTTTAGAGAGAATTCATTTTAAATCGTTAATTCAGTTGTTTTGCTCCCAGGAAGTGGAACAAATGCGGGAATCGCGTACAATTAAATGTAAAATTAACATTTTTTAAGCACAAAAAAAAACATCACAACAAGGAATGAACAAATATATCTCAAAATAGTCCATTTCTTTAAAGGCATTATAAAATTCGAAGTAAATAAAAAAATAATAAATATAAAATAAATATGTAATTGACGTGGAATAAATAAGACATAGAAGATGACGCTGGAAGATTCGGGGGGGAAAAAAAAGTATTCTACGTTTTGTAATGGAAACTATACTGCATGATGTACCTCTACGTCGTCCACATCTAAGACTCAAAAACTATCATTTTCAACTAGACAACGCAACAGGACCTCGACACTAACCCTGACAAACTAGATCCTGCTCCGACACACAGACGAGGAACGCTCAGTCGAACTGGAACTGGGCACTGTAGGTTTGCATATCATCATACAAAAACAAAACCACAGATCACCTAATGAAAAGAAGAACAAAAAACACTGGCACTTTAATGGACACGGGACATTATATATAACATATTGCACGCCTGCATATCTAGAAGAGTCGCTACCTCTGACAAGTGCTAGTTTGATTACGTGCGTCGACACACAACAAAAATAAAAAACGCGTTGAATTGCACATATTAACGACGACGGATGGAGTACACGTCAAACTTATTGCAACCTTCTTCTCTCCCGTCTACAGTGTAAACATCATAGTTGGGGACGACACAAGTGGCGTCATCAGCACTTTGCATAGCATCCCTGTGCAAGTTTGTCACCTCATACTCGTTCAGCCCTTCGATCGATCGATTAACGCCACGTTTTGGTGCCTTTTTTTTTTTGGTCACGCACACAGTTTGTCGTCATAACTCTCTTGTTATTTTTAAGCGTCGTAAAAAAAGGGGTACATCCAATGACTGTTAGCTAAATATGGAACGGAAAGATGTTTTGGTCAGTTTAAGATGCGTTTCACAGTGTTCGCGACCGACAGGTCCTCGTGTTTGTAAACCATGCTCTCAGGTCAGCATGAAATGATTCGTGTAGCGAGGGGTGACGGTGGAGAAGCTTTCCAGAGGAATAAAACTTACATTTCATGTTGTTTTATTCTCCTAAAAACTTTTAATAAAGGAGCATTTTAGCGTGAGTGATTGACCTTTAAACCTATGGAAGTATATCAGTGCCATCAGGATATTGAATGGTTGAATTTAACATTTCATATGTTGAAATTTATGTTTTTTTTAAACGTTAAATTGTTTTTTTTCCATAATTTCTATATTTTAAGGTTGAATCTATGTTTTTAATAATTGAAATTAAATTATTATTTATTTTTTCACATAGAGTTTAATATTATTATTATTATTAAGTCCAATAATTCCCACAAAAATGTTTTAAATTCAATATTATTGGTTCGTAATCTTTTGAATTCAATATAAAAATGGTACAATAGAGCCACCGTGATTGGTCGACAGTTGGATCAAGTAGCTCGGCACTCGTTTGCTATTGTCTGGCGGCACCATCGTGATATACTTCCGAACTAAAACCGCCTTCAGTGTCTCAGTCCTCGCTGACCCACGTGTGCGCTGGAGGTCACGTGAACATGCACAGTGATGGGGGGGAACACTCGCAGGTTACATTAGGGTCACATGTGCACACTTGTCAAGCTGATGCATCGTAATCATTTTGGTCTTTTTTTTTATTTATTTTTTTAAATTTCAGGCATTTGAGTCCAGGTGACTCAGGAGTGGGCGATATGTGGGTCTGGATGCCACAGCAGAAGGCATCGGAGTCAAGAGTGATGTTTGGACCCGCGACTGTTTCCTTTATCCAGCTGAAGAGTCGCGCTCACCGTCCCTCGACGTCCACTGGTGGACGCTTCAGTTTTCACCGCAGAGTTCCCCCTCTTCTCCTCGCCGGACTTGTTGTCCTTCATCTTGGCGCCCTCCTGCAACCCCCCCTTCATGGGTCCCAGGACCGTCTTGGCGACGGTGGTGAGCTGCGTGACGAAGCTGGACTTGTCGCCGGGGGACACCGGGCGAGACTTGCTGGAGCAGGGCGAGGCGGCGTTGGAGGAGGGGGACATGGGGTTCTCCTCCAGGACCTCCAGGTGGGACCGGTCCTCCTTGCTGATGCGGTAACTGTGCGACACCTTCTCCACTTTGGACCTGACGGCGGGGTGAGTCGGCGCGATCGCCGCCGGCGCCGGAGGTGCGGGACCCTTCACCGCCTTCCTTTCCGGACCGGTCGCTTCAGGGACCTTTCGAGTCTTGAGTGGATCCGACGGCTTCTGCAGGTTTGTTCTCGCTTTGTCCTCAGGTTTAGCGACGGCGTCCGTCTTGATCGGTTGATTCGGGATCTTTTTCTCTGAACTCCGACCCTTGGGAGCTTCGGCCGGTTTGTCGACGGGCCGGCTCTCTGCGGCGTGAACCTCTGAGCCCGTCTTACTCTCCTGGTCCGTCTTGGCCGTCACCTCCGTTTTACTCTCAGCTGCAGCCATCACCACCTTCTCTCTCACGGTGGCCAACGTGTCCCGGCTCAGCGGCGACTCCTGCCGGCCCAGCCTCCGCACGGGCTTCAGACCCCCCGCCTCCCCCAGAGGAGGCGACGGCGACGAGGAGGACGAAGGGGACGGCGGCACGGGTCCGTTCTCCCCCTCCATCTCCAGCAGACTCTGTAAACTGTGCTCGCAGTGGAAGGAATCCCTCCGGTAGTCCCCGTGCGAGACCTCCAGGCTGTGTTTGCGCAACGACACGCCGCCCGTCAGCGGGGACGGCGAGGAAGACGAGGAGGAGGACGAAGGCAGGACGGGGGCGCCCAGCTTCTCCGCCGACTGCACCCGCTGCAGCAGCGGGGACCTGGGGGGCTCGGCGCTCTTGGGTCGGGGGCGGGCCACGGGGGGCGACGAGTGCAGCTTGACGGGGAAGACCTGAGTGGTGTTGGAGCTGCCCACGGTGTGGCCGCTGAGCGGGGGAGGGGAGGAGGTGGTGGGGGAGGGCGTGTGCGCCAGCGGGGAGAGCGGGATGTTGCCGGCGGACTTGCAGCGCGCCGAGCGGTACTGGCGGTGCAGCTTCGGGGAGAGGCCGTGCAGGGAGCTGGGCCTCATGTGGTGGGAGGCGGCCGGGGAGTTGGGGGTGCTGGACGCCGGCGAGCTGCTCTGAGACGACGTTCCTGAGGAGACAGAAGAAGAAGACGATGATGATGAGTCGGGCGGGAGCTCGTGCTGCGGGTGGGCTTACCCAGGTAGGCGGACTCCAGCGTCGAGCGGTAGTTCTGGGCGGTGAGGCTGTGGGTGGGGGATCCCGGGAGACTGTCCCCCGACGACAGCGAGCGGTTCAGGGACGACAGGCTGCGACTGGTGTGGAGCAGGTTGGACTGTTTGGTGATCTTCCTGAACAACGAGCTTCGCTTCCGACTGAATAGAAAATCATCGTCAGTGAGCGACCCGACGGACCGGAGACACTAGGACTCACTCTTGTCCCTCCTTGGCTCCCACGCGCTTGCTGCGCCGCGCCATCTTGGACTTGTAGCTGGTCTTGCGGGCCGGGCCCACTTTGATGGACGTGTTCTCGAACGGCGTCGTCGTCACGGTGACCTTGTTTCCGCTCTGAGGATAAGACACGAGGGTCACCCGGTGGGTTTCGGAGAAGAAGGACGAGGAAACTCACCTTGAGAATCAGCTCCACCACCTCGGTGTGGACCAGACCGTGGACCGACTCTCCGTTCACGTGAGTGATGAGGTCCCCGGCGCTCAAGCCCGCCTCCTGAGCCGGACCCCCCTCTTCCACGTGCTGCCACGAAAACACCATCAGTCACTCATCGTCCGAAACACAGACACACACTTCATCTTCAGCTTCTTACCCAGACCATGTGATGGACGCTGTACACGTCACTGTCTCCGATGTAGACCCGGATCGCCCGCAGGGTGAAGCCGTACTTCTTGCCCGAGCGGTGGATGGTGATGGGCGAGTGTTGGACGTTGACCACGGGCGAGTAGTCCCTGCTGGGCGAGGAGTCTCTGGAGGAGGCGTTGGACGAGAGCGAGCGAGGGGACATGGGGCTGGCGAGGGGAGACGCCCCGTGTTGCTCCACTGACGAGAGAGAAGACCAGGAGTGAGTCCACGATGGAGGATGGTTCCGGCGAAGGACCTCACCTGCCGGGATGATGACCGACAGAGCCGTGGCCGAGGCCGACTTGATGACTTTGGTTCCGGGCCGGGCGCCGCGCTTCTCTCCCTCGGCGGAGAGCTGGTGGTGACGGACTCTCCGGAGGACCAGATCCGTGGATCCCGCCCGGCACCCCAGAGGGTCGGGGAGTCCCAGAACAGGAGGACTGACTGTAGGGGAAGAACATCCTTTAGCTTGTGACTACAAACACGGTGCAGAACCAGTCGTGAAGTGACTCGCCTGCCGCTGCGAGTCCATTGTTCTCCTTCAGGAAGGACCTCAGGTCTCCCTGCGAGGACACGGTGCTCAAGGCTCCCTCCAGGGAGGTTCCTCTGGCCTTCACCGGCTGCCTGCAGGGGAGCAGCAGCTCGGCGTCCAGCTCCAGCGGCGAGGACAGACGGTGGCTGTCCATGAGGGCGGAGAACCGCCTGCGAGCGCCGGAGGGCGGGCTGTAGTCGCTGTCGTTGAAGGAGGACTCGGAGCAGGACAAGCGCTTCCTGAAACCAGACGGAACCAGCATGTTGAACCGGACGGAACCCCCGAGGGAAGTCGATGTTTCTCTCTCACATCTCAGGGGATCCGGTCCTCCAGCTCTTGTCCCTCAGCGTCAGGCTGCCCAGACTCTCTCTCTTGACCCGGTCCTCCCGGGGGCCCTTGTGCTCCCGCAGAGTCACGGCGGGAGTTTTGTGCTCCAGCTGGGACAGGTGCTCCATGCTGCTGTACACCTGGAGGGTTCGAAACAGAGGGGTTCAAGCAAAAAAAAAAAAACCCCACACTTTCGTTTAACGGGGAGCGGGCTGACCTTGCTGAAGCGCGGCGAGCAGGACGAGAACCTGAGGATCTCCACGGGCTCGTCCTCGTTGGTGTCGTCCTCGTCGTACGACTGGACGTGATGGTAGCGGTCAGAGCGAGCTGACGAGACATGGAAACGTCATGATTACAGAAGACTATCTTTATCACCATGACTGTGAGGGTGAGTCAGTGACTCATGAGTCACTTCCTGTAAATATGCTTCATGGACTCGTGACTCACTGTCGAAGTAACTGGTGTCCTCCTCCGACTCCAGGTGAGGGATGAACTCGGCCTTCTGCCTCAAGAGACTGTTCCAGTCCACCTCCGAGAAGAAGGAATGCTGCTTCACCTCAAACGCTCCCCCTGCAGGTCAGAGTTTGAATGATCAACAGCAGCCTGGAGTCAATGTCAGAGTCAGGGTGAGAGAGTCAGAGATTTAGAGAGTCAGATTCAGAGAGTCAGAGAGTCAAAGTGAGAGAGCATGTAAAAATCAGAGAAGTTAGGGTCATAGAGTCAGAGACTGAAGGGTGAGAGAGTCGGGGAGTCAGAGATTCAGAGTCAGAATCATGAATCAGAGAAAGAGATTCAGAGAGTCAACGGCAGAGAGTCAGAGATTAGAATGTCAGGGTCAGGGGTAGAGATTCAGAGAGATAAAGTCAGAGAGTCAGAGATTCTGAGTCAGAGATCAAGAAAGATAAAGTCATAGATTCAGACTCAGAGAGTCAGAGAGTCAGAGATTCAGAGAGTCTGAGAGGTAAAGAGAGAGATTCAGAGAGTCAAAGATTCCGAGTCAGAGAGTCAGAGATTCAGAGATGAGGATTCAGAGTCAACCAGTTAGAGGGTTTAGAGCCAGAGAGTCAGAGTCAGCGAGTCAGATCTGAAGTGTATGCATCCTGAGTCACAGACCTGTTCCCAGGCGCACCAGAGGGTTGGTCTGCAGCAGCGAGGAGATGAGGTGCTGAGCGTCCAGAGGAAGAGCCTCGTCAGCTTCTGGCCACACGATGTCGTCTGTGAGGAGCAGCAGGAGGAGCAGCAGGTGAGGTCAGGCCGACAGGAGGCCGACAGGAGGCAGATCAGTCGGGACTCACCTGTGATGACCTGACCGAACAGCTCCTCCGGTGTGTCCCCGAAGAAAGGAACGCATCCCACCAGGAACTCGTACAAAATGATGCCCATCGCCCACCAGTCCACGGGCTTCCCGTAGCCCTGTCGGAGGATGACTTCTGGGGCGATGTACTCCGGGGTTCCACACACCTGCACAGCATATACACAATTATACACTAACACTCTACAAAACATCCACATTTACATCTAAACAAACATCTACATATTCATCTAGACACCTACACAAACATCTACATATTCATCTAGACACCTACACAAACATCTACATATTCATCTAGACACCTACACAAACATCTACACATGCATCTAGACAAACACAATCACCTAAACAAACACAATCCTCTACACAATATTGTAGACAAACACAATTATGTAGACAACACAAACATCTACACAAGCATGTAGACCAACACAATCATTTAGACAAACACAATCAACTAAACAAACACAATCACCTAGAAAAATGAAAGCATCAACACAAACATCTTCAAAATCATTTAGACAAACACAATCGTCTAGACAAACACAATTATCTACACAAACCCAATCATCTAGACAAACACAATCATGTAGACAAACACAAATCACCTACACAAACCCAATCATCTAGACAAACACAATCATGTAGACAAACACAAATCACCTACACAAACATCTACACCATAATTTACACAATCATTTAGACAAAACCTAACACAATCACCTACACAAACACAATCACCTACACAAACACAATCATCTACACAAACACAATCATCTACACAAACACAATCATCTACACAATCACCTACACAAACACAATCACCAACACGAACACAATCACCTACACAAACACAATCACCTACACAAACACAATCACCTACACAAACACAATCATCTACACAATCATCTACACAAACACAATCATCTACACAATCACCTACACAAACACAATCACCTACACAAACACAATTATCTACACAATCATCTACACAAACCCAATCATGTGAACAAAAACAATGGTCTACACAAACACAATCATCAACACAATCATCTCCACAATCCTCCAGACAAGAGGTCCTCTCCGTGACTCGCCTGCTTGTCCAGGAACTCGCGCGTGTCCTTCTCGATGTGACCTTCATACAGGTTGGTGGTGAGGCTCATCAGGCCCATCTTGGACAGACCGAAGTCCGTGAGCTTGATGTGACCCATGGAGGTGATGAGGAGGCTGAGGACAAACATCCATCAGACACCGGCGTCACCAGAGCTCGCAGCAGAGACTCACTTGTCCGGCTTCAGGTCCCGGTGAACGATGCCGTAGTTGTGCAGGTACTCCAGCGCCAGCACCGTCTCGGCGAAGTACAGACGAGCCATCTCCACCGGCAGAGCTCCGATGTTCTTCAGCAGCGTGGCGCAGTCTCCGCCCTCCACGTACTCCATCACCATGCACAGGTGGCGCCGCGTCTCGAAGGAGCAGAACATGGAGACCACGAAGGGGTTCTCGGCGAAGGTCAGGATGTCTCGCTCCACGAAGGCCTGCTGGATCTGGTTCCTCAGGATCAGGTTCTGCTTGTTGATCTTCTTCATGGCGAATCTCTGCCTGGTCTCCAGGTGGCGCACTAGATACACCGCTCTGCACACAAGAACATCTCAGCATCACTTCCTCTGATTAAACATCACAACACAAGAATCTACACAAACATCTATCAAACATCCACACAAACATATAAACAAACATCTACACAAACCTCTTCACAGACATCCACACCAACATCAACACACACCTCTACACAAACATCCACACCAACATCTACACACACCTCTACACAGACATCCACACACCTCTACACAGACATCCACACCAAAATCTACACACACCTCTACACCAACATCTACACACACCTCTACACAAACATCCACACAAACATCCACACACCTCTACACAAACATCCACACCAACATCAACACACACCTCTACACACACCTCTACACAAACATCCACACCAACATCAACACACACCTCTACACACACCTCTACACCAACATCTACACACACCTCTACACAAACATCCACACACCTCTACACAAACATCCACACCAACATCAACAAACACCTCTACACACCTCTACACAAACATCCACACCAACATCAACACACACCTCTACACACACCTCTACACAAACATCCACACCAACATCAACACACACCTCCACACACACCTCTACACAAACATCCACACCAACATCAACACACACCTCCACACACACCTCTACACAAACATCCACACCAACATCAACACACACCTCCACACACACCTCTACACAACATCCACACCAAAATCTACACACACCTCTACACAAACATCCACACACCTCTACACAAACATCCACACCAACATCTACACACACCTCTACACAAACATCCACACACCTCTACACAGACATCCACACCAAAATCCACACACACCTCTACACAAACATCCACACACCTCTACACAAACATCCACATCAACATCTACACACACCTCTACACAAACATCCACACACCTCTACACAGACATCCACACCAAAATCTACACACACCTCTACACAAACATCCACACACCTCTACACAGACATCCACACACCTCTACACACACCTCTACACAAACATCCACACACCTCTACACACACCTCTACACAAACATCCACACCAACATCTACACACACCTCTACACAGACATCCATACACCTCTACACAAACATCCACACCAACATCTACACACCTCTACACAAACGTCCACACACACCTCTACACCAACATCTACACACACCTCTACACAGACATCCACACACCTCTACACATACATCCACACACACCTCTACAGACACCTCTACACAAACATCCACACCAACATCTACACACACCTCTACACAAACATCCACACCAACATCTACACACACCTCTACACAAACATCCATCCACACCTTTACACCAACATCCACACACACCTCTACACAAACATCCACACCAACATCCACACACACCTCTACACAAACATCCATCCACACCTTTACACCAACATCCACACACACCTCTACACAAACATCCACACCAACATCCACACACACCTCTACACAAACATCCACACCAACATCCACACACACCTCTACACAAAAATCCAGGTAAACATCACTTCCTGTCATAGAAAGAGGCGCTTGTTCTGCTCACCCGTACGCGCCGTTACTGATGAGCTTGATGGTCTGGAAGTCTGCTTCTCCAGGCGCCTTCATCGCCCTCATCTTAGCCTGAGAAACAACACTTGTTTGTTATGAGTATCATCTTCTTAATCATCATCATCATCATCATCATCATCATCATCATCATCATCATCATCATCATCATCATCTTCATCATCTTAACCATCATCTTCATCATCATCATCATCATCATCATCTTCATCATCATCATCATCATCATCACCTCTGCTGAGTCGTCATGTTCGGGAGTGAGGGGCGTGTCTCCGTCGAACGAGTCCAGCTGCACCATCTCTGCAAACACACAGTCAGTGTCATCAGATCAAGTTATGATGATTGACAGCAGCCGTACCTTGGAAGGGGTCCCGGGTCAGGCCCAGCTGGCTGATGATGTATCGAGGGATGTCGGTCTTCATCAGGTGACCTTCCTTGGCGTGATCCTCGGCTGCTTCCAGCAGGTGGTAGAATTCCTCTGGATTGAACTCCTGACAGCAGAGAAGAACGTCAGTGAAGTGAACATCATTCCTGACTTGATGTCTACTGTCAGAGCACAGCAACACAAAGTTGCTACACACACTCATGCACAGACACACACACACTCGCAGACACAAAGATACACACAAACACTATAACATACACAGGAGACATACACACACACTCACATACACAGGCAGTCACAGTGTTGCAGTGGTCAGTATTGCAGTGTAGCAGTGGTCTGTGTTGAAGTTGTCTGTGTTGCAGTGGTCTGTGTCGCAGTGGTCTATGTTGCAGTGGTCTATGTTGCAGTGTAGCAGTGGTCTGTGTTGCAGTGGTCTGTTTTGCAGTGTAGCAGTGATCGTGTTGCAGTGTAGCATTGGTCAGTGTATCAGTGGTCTGTGTTGCAGTGTAGCAGTGGTCTGTGTTGCAGTGTAGCTGTGGTCTGTGTTGCAGTGTAGCATTGGTCTGTGTTGCAGTGTAGCCGTAGTCTGTGTTGCAGTGTAGCTGTGGTCTGTGTTGCAGTGTAGCATTGGTCTGTGTTGCAGTGTAGCAGTAGTCTATGTTGCAGTGTAGCCGTAGTCTGTGTTGCAGTGTAGCAGTAGTCTGTGTTGCAGTGGTCTGTGTTGCAGTGTAGCCGTAGTCTGTGTTGCAGTGTAGCTGTGGTCTGTGTTGCAGTGTAGCATTGGTCTGTGTTGCAGTGTAGCAGTAGTCTGTGTTGCAGTGTAGCAGTGGTCTGTGTTGCAGTGGTCAGTGTTGCAGTGGTCAGTGTAGCAGTGATCAGTGTAGCAGTGGTCTGTGTTGCAGTAGTCAGTGTTGCAGTGGTCAGTGTAGCAGTGGTCAGTGTAGCAGTGGTCAGTGTTGCAGTAGTCAGTGTTGCAGTGGTCAGTGTTGCAGTGGTCAGTGTTGCAGTGGTCAGTGTAGCAGTGGTCAGTGTTGCAGTAGTCAGTGTAGCAGTGGTCAGTGTTGCAGTAGTCAGTGTTGCAGTGGTCAGTGTTGCAGTGGTCAGTGTTGCAGTGGTCAGTGTAGCAGTGATCAGTGTAGCAGTGGTCTGTGTTGCAGTAGTCAGTGTTGCAGTGGTCAGTGTTGCAGTGGTCAGTGTAGCAGTGGTCAGTGTTGCAGTAGTCAGTGTTGCAGTGGTCAGTGTTGCAGTGGTCAGTGTAGCAGTGGTCAGTGTTGCAGTAGTCAGTGTAGCAGTGGTCAGTGTTGCAGTAGTCAGTGTTGCAGTGGTCAGTGTTGCAGTGGTCAGTGTAGCAGTGGTCAGTGTTGCAGTAGTCAGTGTTGCAGTGGTCAGTGTTGCAGTGGTCAGTGTTGCAGTGGTCAGTGTTGCAGTGGTCAGTGTAGCAGTGGTCAGTGTTGCAGTAGTCAGTGTTGCAGTGGTCAGTGTTGCAGTGGTCAGTGTAGCAGTGGTCAGTGTTGCAGTGGTCAGTGTAGCAGTGGTCAGTGTTGCAGTGGTCAGTATTGCAGTGGTCAGTGTTGCAGTGGTCAGTATTGCAGTGGTCAGTGTTGCAGTGTAGCCGTAGTCTGTGTTGCAGTGTAGCATTGGTCTGTGTTGCAGTGTAGCATTGGTCTGTGTTGCAGTGGTCAGTGTAGCAGTGGTCAGTGTTGCAGTGGTCAGTGTAGCAGTGGTCAGTGTTGCAGTAGTCAGTGTTGCAGTGGTCAGTGTTGCAGTAGTCAGTGTTGCAGTGGTCAGTGTAGCAGTGGTCAGTGTTGCAGTGGTCAGTATTGCAGTGGTCAGTGTTGCAGTGGTCAGTGTTGCAGTATAGCCGTAGTCTGTGTTGCAGTGTAGCATTGGTCTGTGTTGCAGTGTAGCATTGGTCTGTGTTGCAGTGTAGCATTGGTCTGTGTTGCAGTGTAGCCGTAGTCTGTGTTGCAGTGTAGCTGTAGTCTGTGTTGCAGTGTAGCTGTAGTCTGTGTTGCAGTGTAGCTGTAGTCTGTGTTGCAGTGTAGCATTGGTCTGTGTTGCAGTGTAGCATTGGTCTGTGTTGCAGTGTAGCCGTAGTCTGTGTTGCAGTGTAGCTGTAGTCTGTGTTGCAGTGTAGCTGTAGTCTGTGTTGCAGTGTAGCATTGGTCTGTGTTGCAGTGTAGCATTGGTCTGTGTTGCAGTGTAGCATTGGTCTGTGTTGCAGTGTAGCCGTAGTCTGTGTTGCAGTGTAGCTGTAGTCTGTGTTGCAGTGTAGCTGTAGTCTGTGTTGCAGTGTAGCAGTGGTCTGTGTTGCAGTAGTCAGTGTTGCCGTGGTCAGTGTTGCAGTGGTCAGTGTTGCAGTGGTCAGTGTTGCAGTAGTCTGTGTTGCAGTGGTCAGTGTTGCAGTGGTCAGTGTTGCAGTAGTCAGTGTTGCAGTGGTCAGTGTTGCAGTGGTCAGTGTTGCAGTGGTCAGTGTTGCAGTGGTCAGTGGTTGTTTGTCACGATGTTCTCACCAGACACTCCAGCAGTCGAGCAGGTCGCGAGATGATGATGAGGAGCTTCTTCACCAACTCTGTCACGAAAGCCACCTCTGAACTCTCCGAGCGCTCGAAGGCCTGTTGGGAGGAAATCAGAGTCAGTTGATCCTTCAAAAGGACTCACTACCGTTGCCATGACAACCGGTCTGCGGCGGACTCACGTTGTGAAGCAGCTTCTCCAGGTTCTCCTGCAGCTCGAAGAAGTAGACGGAGGTGATGAGACCCTCGCAGGCTTTGGTCAGACAGTCTCTGGACAGCTCCACCAGCTGGTGGTGGATGAAGCTCAGGACGCCGTCGGCCAGCGGCAGCACGTTCTCAGGAGAGTAGTTCTGGATGAACTCAGCCAGACGTCCTTCCATCTGAGCCGTGGCCTGGTGACACAACGTTTACTTCATAACTTTATTGATCCTGCAGGTGTTTACAAGCAACATTTATTTACTATGTCGCTACTTTGTGTTCGAGTATTAGTGTGCGAGTACAAGTCTGAAACTTAGAAACATGTGTGTGTATGTTTGCATTTGTGAATGTGTGTGTGTGCATCAGTGTAAATATTAACGCGTGTGTGTCCATGTGAATGTTTGTGTATTTCTCTGTTAACCTGAGAGTGTGTGTGTGTTCTACCTTAGAAACATTTGTATGTGTGAGTGTGTTTCAGTGTGTTTTTTACCTCAGGAAACATTTGTGTTTGGGTGTGTGTGTGTGTTACATTAGGAAGCATTTGTGTGCGTTTGTGTATCTGTGTGTGCATGTGTGTGTGTGTGCTACCTCAGGAAACAACTGTGTGTGTGTATTAATGTGTGTGTTTGTGGGTGTGTGTGAGTGTGTGTGTTACATTAGTGTGTGTCTGTTACCCTAGGAAACATTTGTGTGCTTTTTAATGTGTATGTATTTTTGTGTGCATCTTTGTTACCATAGGAAACATTTGTGTGCTTTTTAATGTGTATGTATTTTTGCATGCATCTTTGTTACCATAGGAAACATTTGTGTATGTTTTAATGTGTGTGTATGTTTGTGTGCATGTGTGAGTGTGTGTGTGACCATAGTGTTTGGGTTTGTTGCCCTAGGAAACATTTGTGTGCTTTTTAATGTGTATGTATTTTTGTGTGCATCTTTGTTACCTTAGGAAACATTTGTGTATGTTTTAATGTGTGTGTATGTTTGTGTGCATGTGTGAGTGTGTGTGTTACCTTAGGAAACATTTGTGTGCGTTTTAATATGTGTGTAGGTGTGAGTGTGTGAGAAACATTTGTGTGTGTTTGTTAGTGAGCATGAGCATGTGTTACCCTAGGAAACATTTGTGCGTCTGTGTGTGTGTGTGTGTGTGTGTGTGTGTGTGTGTGTGTGTGTGTGTGTGTGTGTGTGTACCTTAGGAAACCTCTCCTTGTACACGTGGTTCATCATCATGATCTCGTTGTCGTAGCAGGACGACGATCGTCCAGGACTGAAGAAAGAAACATTCTGTCAGAAATACTTTGATTGACAGGTGGAGAACATTAGCACGCTATTAGCATATGTGTGTTAGCATTGAGGAGCTTCAAACTACATGTTACTACTATAACTACTATGTTTACATTCATGTGAACTAAACTGCAGTGATCGATAAACAAACGTGTGCAGCACCAACACAAGCACCTTCTGTCACTCAGGCTGACCTGTCAATCAAACGTTACGTAAAGGGATTAACTGCTGACTCGGCCTCTGACCTGAGGCTGCGGGATCGAGGTCGCATGTGAGGCGAGCAGCGTCCGCCGTCGTCGTCCGTGATGCTCTCGGTGCTGCCGAAGTGTTTGGACAGGAAGTGCAGCTCGTCCATGGTGGGCTGGAAGGGCAGCTGGTGCAGACGCTCCTGAGACGAGCTGGACGACTGGAGACGACACCTGTCAATCACTTCTGTCTCTGCACATCTGTCGACCGCGAGGGTCTTTACCGTGGAGCTGGGCGTGTTGGTGCCGTAGCCAGAGGAGGGCAGAGACGCCAAAGACCACCGTCGGCCATCCGCCCTGTGGATACAAACAAACCTTTATCGACACTTTGTCTGGTGACGACACCACTGAGGAAGTGACGGATCAACACAAGAGATTTCTTCATCAAAACAAGTAACTATGTTTTTTCTTTATATATATTTGGGCCATTATTCTTAATTATTCAATCAAAAAATGTTGCCTCAATCAAAAAACATATTTATACCCTTTTTTATACTTTAAGAAATGTTTTTGATTGAAGTGAAAACACGTGTTTTTTAATGAAAAAAACTTTTAAAAGTGGATTTGCTTATTAAAATTAAAAAAATGTTTTCTTTTTTTTTTCAAATAAAGATTTTTTTTATTGAAGTTAAAAAAACATATAATTGTTTTTTATTCTTTAATTTAAATGAAACCGTTTTAAAGTCATTTTTTTTATTGTAGTGAAAAGGTTTTTGACTGTTCTTTGTTGCGAAAAACGTCTAGTAGTTGCTTTTTTTTAAAAGTGAAAACAATTCAAAGGCCTTTTTTTTTTTTTTTTAAATGGTTTTGAGGTGGATTTGCTTATTAAAGTCACACAAGTTTTATGTTTTTTTTAAATAACTAAATAATTCCATTTATTTTTAAGTTTCAATATGTTTTATGTATTTTTTTATTATTGCAAAAAAGTCTAGTAGTTGTTTTTTTATTGAAGAGAGAAAAGTATTAATTATTTTTAATAAATAAAGAATTCGTTTTTTTTATTAAAGTGAACAAATGTACAACAGTTTTTATTTATTTATTTTAAGTTTAAGTATTTTTTTATTGTTGGTTTGGAATTACATTTTTCAACAGTTTACAAATCAATTTTTTATATTATAGTGGAAATTATTTTTTATTGTAGCAAAAAAAGTTAAGAAGTCGTTTTCATTTTAGCTAAAAAAAAGGGTTAAAATTAAGTTTAATTTAAATATTATTATTATTTTATCTTTTTTTTAGTTTTTTTTATCATTAAAAAACGCGCATGACAAGTTTTAAAATAAAAAATTCTAGCCGTAACTTGTTTTCAGTCGAGCACTAAAAGCGAGAACGTCCTGCTCGCGTCGCTAACTCGAGCGCTCGGATCAACTGTCACTCGCTGATGATGTCATCGCTCCACAGCGGAGGAACTTTCTCCGGCGTGTCAGAAGCGCTAGCGTCCCGTGAAGAGACGCCTCGGACTGAGCTCGGGACACGAAGCGACAGTCGGGTCGACTCGGGTCGAAAAGTTTCTTCACTGTCAAGAATCTGAGATGACGGTGGAGGCGCTTGATTCGTTCACACCGAGAGTTAAAACTCACCGTTTGGAGGAGGTGAAGGAGAAGTGAGCCGGGTTGCGGGGACTGTCCAGAGGACTGGATCCTGCCGGGACATGCATGGTCAGACAAGAGTGGTCGAGGCTGCAGGTGTGTTTGTGGTTACCCAGGTGTCCCGGCAGAGGCAGGGGGGAGTGAGGGCGGGGGAGAGTGGGGGAGGTGGTGGTGAGGATCAGGCTCTTCCTGTTGTTCGTCCGACAGCTGCGGAGAAACATTCGTCCAGAGGTTTAAACACCATAACGACCTTTTAAAGTCAAGGCCCGGGGGCCAAATCTGGCCCACCGAATCATTTAATGTGGCCCTCCCTGTGAAGAGTGTTTAAGATGAGATAAGACTCCATCGGAACCTCTAGAGATAAAACAAAGACAAGATGGTGATTTCTAGTACTTCCTGTTACTGATATTTTTATTATTATACATTTTTGTTTCGCCCTCGACCTTGGACTGCTTGAATGAACTCATCTCACGGACATTGATCGCTCACACACACACACACACACACACACACACAATCTCACACACACACACACACACACTCGCTGACGTGGATGAATGACACAGCAGTGATATCATCACTGAGTCACAAACACTTCCTGGTTCATGGGCTGCAGACTGTCATGTTTTTTTTTATATAAAAGGTTCATTATTAGGTTGTTGTTGTTGTTGTTGGTGCTGTTGTTTTGTTGTTTTGTATAATATATTTTTTGTTGTTTTGTTTACAGGATCTGTCTCGCCTGCAGTTAATACAAAACTCTGCAGCGAGAATTCTGAGCCGCTCTAGTAGAAGAACTCACATTTCTCCGATCCTTAAAACTCTTCACTGGCTTCCAGTTTCTTTCAGGATCTACTTTAAAATTCTGGTTCTTACTTTCAGATCTATTCATGGTCAGACCTTCCATCAGTAGTTTCTGATCCAACGATTTTCTTCTTTTTCTTTGTGTTATTGTTGTTAATTATTTAATGTTTCAATCGGTCGTCGCTCTATGGAAGTGTGTCGTTGACATCGGAATCTATTTAAATTTTTCGTTTTGAGTATTCCAATAAATAAATCTGACATGTTTTATTTAGAGTTTGTTATTCTAATTACAATAATTAGAAATGAAAGAAAGAAATTAATTTTTCATGCGTCACATGATCATCTGCGCGTCGCGTGATTGGCTGAAAGTTTGATCAAGTAGCTCGGTGCTCTATTGGTAATGTCTGGTTTCACTATTATACCGACATTTTTATATTGAATTTAAAAGGCAACCAATGGAAAAAAATGAAATTCAGAAAATTTATTTTTTAATTATTGTATTTAGAATATCAAAATGTATGTGTAAACAAAATTAATTAAGTTTGCGTAACGTAAAAGCATGGAAGTATATCAGGATTAAAGTTTCAGATGTTAAATCTTTATTATTTTTTTAAGCATTTAATTATTTTATTGAATAATTAAAAACGAATCTTTTTTTTTTGTCATGTAAAGTTTGATATTCTTATTTTAATTATTTAAAAATAGGTTAACATTTTTTTAAATATTTTTTAATTGGTAGTCTTTTAAATTCAAAATAAAAATGTTGGTTTAATAGCATCACCAGACAAAACCAATAGAGCACCGAGCTACTCCACATAACTCTTAGCCAATCATATGACATTAATTAATTAATTTTTTAATATTATAATTTCAAATAAACATCAAACTGTCTCAGCAAAAAGAAAATATTCATATTTAAATTTTAGTAGATAATTAAAAAAAACATGTTCAATCCGGAAATTAATTTAATTTTAATTAAAAACTTACAAGTTTCAATATTGTAAATTTTGAATGTAACTTCCATATAACTTCTTATGCGGTCCTTTGTTGAGTGAGTGCGACTCATTTAAGTTCTTCTCAGTATTTCTAGTGTTTTTATCCTCACACTGAAGTGTTCATGAGCCACACTAGGAGCTTCTTCTGTTTGGCTCTTCATCGGGTGTTAGCGGAAAAAACCCTTGAAGATGTTCTCTTTATCTTCTCTACTCATCACTAACAGTGTTTGTCTCTCTATTCTAACGCGTCATGGGTGACGGTGCCTTGACAAACATTCATTTGTGTGTCTTCTGTGCTGGACCTGTTGTGTAGCAGCGGCTTCATTGTGTTACTTTGTTAAGTACTTCCTCGACACTCGACACACTTCCATTCACGCAGTGTTGACACAGTGTTTACTTCCTGCTTCCTCCGTCCACAGAGAAACACAGAAGAAATAAATAAATAATATATAATAACATATATAACCCTGAACTTCAACGCATACGACACATGGCGTCAGCGGTGGGATGAACAGACAGAATCACTCGTTTAGTTAAAGCATTGATTAACACGAGCAAAAATCATATTTGTTGTACAAATTGTCAAAGAAATATATCATTTAAATTTCATCTTAAGCTTCTCTTACTTGGAGACACTTTCTTGACACTCGGGCTGTGATGAATTTCTTCGATAAGAAAATAAGAAAAGTCACAACTTCTGGATGAAAGTGTTGCAGAGACAAACAAGAACAAGAGAAGAGAGCGATGGAGGGAAGTGCTGATCGTCACCCACACATGCGGAAGTAAACGTGACCCACTTTAGTGCCACACACACACACACACACACACACACACACACACACATAACTGCATAAATATAAAAATAATAGAAAACACATGGGGATTGTGAGGCGCTACAGGAAGACACACACACACACATTCTTCAAGCACCTTCCAGCAGCAGCAGGATTCATTAATATTAACCAAACCTTTCATCTGCGATCACACAAACACACTCTCAAGACTGGGGGGGGAAACAAAAAGAGGAGACGCTACGACAAAAGTGGTCTCATCGTGTCTTGTTGCTACGCAGCGTCTGCTGACGACCGACACCTCGGGTTCCACTTCATTAAGGATGATGGGAGTAATTGTGTGTCACAGTCGTGAGGGACGGATGGTTGTTGTGTGTTTTTAGACGTGGAGCCAATGACGTCTTGTACGGTGGCCCGGGAGTACAAAACTAATATACAACTCTGAGACTAAATTAAAAATATCCTGAAAAAAATGGACAAACTTATTAACAAATGGATCTTTTTATGACATTTTATGTTTCAGTTTATAAGTTTGTAAAACACAAATAGTAAACTCTTGTCATTTTGTATCAGGGAATTGTAATTTTGTTTATACATTTGTTTCAGGGCGTTATAGTTTTTTTTTGCATAACATTGTAATTTGTTTTAGAGTTTGTAAATGCGTTTCATAGTTATGGAATTGTGTTCTTGAGTTTGTTCATTTGTTTCTGTAAATTAAAATTGTGTTCTAAAGTTTGTTCATTTGTTTCTGTAAATTAAAATTGTGTTCTAGAGTTTGTAAATGTGTTAGAGGAAAATGAAAGTTTGTTTTAGTTTGTTAATATGTTTCAATTAATGACATTTTGTTCTTGAGTTTGTAAATGTGTTTAGGAAAATTAAAGTTTAGTTTGAGAGTTTTTTAATGTGTTTATTTAAATATAAATTTTGATCTTGAGTTTGAGATTACCAGTAAATTTATTTTTTTCTCGAGTTTGTTTCAGTAAATTGTAATTTTGTTTCAGAATTTTGTAAATGTGTTTCAGGAAATTGAAATTTTATTCTTGAGTTTGTAAATGTGTTTCAGGAAAATGAAAGTTTGTTTTAGAATTTATAAATGTGTTTAAGTTTGTAAAAAGGACAGGAAAGAAGAAGAGTTTTATATTTCAGAAATAGTTCAATGTTTTTGAGTTCAGTTCACCTCTAGGCCACCGTAGTTGTGCAATTTCTTTCTGTATTTTGATGATTTCTTGTGACGAGTGAAAGGATTCTGCCACGAGCCGAGAGACATCTCTCTGATCATGAAGCTAAATGTATCTCGCTGACACATCTTTGCATATTCTTTGGATCAAAAGAGGTAAAAATAAGATATTTTTGTTGTGACCTCTGTGTCGACAGTTTTCCTCCCTTCATTAAAAATAGAGCTTCAGAAGTGATGCTGCAGAGAAACATCAAAGTCTTCCGTTGCGTCACATGATCTGCAGTAAAGATAAAGCGGTCGTCAAGACGATCCTGCGGCCTCGCACGAAACAAACTCGTAAAACAAAGTGAGCAAAAACGTCGCTAACAGCTAAACACCATCTTGTTGCCAAGTCTTCCTCAAACTCGCTGACACCGGCCGATGCCGTCGGGAGTCGGACTCCTCGCCGGGCGTCGTACAGCGAGAGACGTCGGGCGTCGCCCGCGATAAACGTCCGGTCACTCCGATTCTGTCGCCCGGAGTCGGGAGCTGAACGCAGACGTGACAGATTCCATTGAGCTGATGGAGGAGAACGAACTACGAACTCCTCTGACCTCCTTCTCCGGTTTGGATCCGGAGACGGTAACCTCACCCGTCTGGTCTCACGCGTGAGAAGAGGTGGGGGGGCGCCAAGGGGCGAATCCAGGGTCGATGTACGACACCTTACAATTCATAACAAATATTTTTGATCAATGCCGTGTCTCAAATCGCATACTTGCGTACTCAAAGTTAGTATTTTTAGTGCGTAAGTGCGTCTCAATTCTTAGTACGCCAATTTAGTGTGCATGGCGCACTACTAAAACGCCCACAAAACTGAGTATGGTTCGATGGACACTAACCACCCTAAACGGCCGCCATCTTAGTGACGTTTTAAACGGAAGTTACGTCATATATAAATGCATATATATTCATATACTTACAGGTGTATTTTCAGCAGCAGTAGAAGATAAACACGTCTTCTGTGCTGATAGCAGCTTAAATATCTCGCGAATATTTCGATTGTCATATTTTTTCTTTATTTCTTTTTCCAAAGTTGCTAAACGTGCTGCCAGCAGGTGGCGATAGTGTTCCAACAGCTGGTTGAAACATCCTTAAATAGTAGTAGAAGAAGAAGCTGTCATGTGATTTCCGGTTAGTGTGTTAGTAGCAGCAGAGTTTGTTTTGAGACATACATCTGTGGAGAATTTGCGTACTAGTTAGTATGTACACTATCCTGATGCATACTAACTTCTAGTATACTAAGAGAAGTATGTGATTTGAGACACAGCACAAGTGTTTAACTTGGATTGAGCCTCAACGATCACCATGACCAGGTCCAGTCGCAATTTATTTGAAAATTAAAAGTACTTTTATGAATCTGGTGGCACGTTCTGTCAGTATTATTTTGGGGATAAGATGTTTGCGCTGTCGTGTGATGTAAGAAAACACGTGAAAGAATCCAGTTGAACTCGGGGTCGTCGGATAAAAAAAAAAGTTTCAATGCAGATCCTCCAGATGAAGGGATTCAGCAGCGGAAAGAAAGAAGCCGAACAAAGGGAAGTGAAAGTCCGGCGGCTCGTCTGGATGCTCACGTAACCTCGGTGATGGTCTCTAATGGAGGAGACGACACAGATCTCACACCACCCTCCCTCCCGGGGGGCCAGGCACGCCATCTCAGCCTCGCTTCTTACACAACTTCCAGTTTTATCCTCCGCTTTTAACGGCCACTCTTCGTCTTCTTTTAATGTGAGTGACTTTTCCTCCGAGCACGAGAGGGAGTGTCATGGATGACGAGATCTCCGGCTCGTCACACACACAGTTTCATCCACCGGAGGGTGAAGGAACCTCAGGGAGATCCTCCACTTTCAGGTGATTTATTCACCCAGTCCTGCACCTCCATGACTGACCAATGTGACCAAGACAATCACTCACAAACTCTAGGGGGCAGCAGAGAGCAAACAGTCGGCTTGAAGGACAACTAATGTAAAGAATAACCCATCTCTCCTGACATGTTTCAATCGTGGAAGTCTTTCTCTCAAAGATGGAGTAAGACCCTCATCATGACCATGTTTTCAACTTATTATTTGATAAAGTTGGTCTGAAATCTGGGCGAACGAGAGGTTACGAGAGTCCATTATGACAGCAAATGATGGCTTCACTCCTCCTCCAGCCAGCTGTCATCACGCCCCGCTTTGTTTAAACAACGAGTCCCTTGGAGGTTGAGACTTCCGGGATTGATGACAAACCTGGATGTTTGACCCATCACAGGAGAGTGGGTATGGTTATGGCAAACAAGATTTCATCTCCAAAAAAACAAAGTTGTTTTCAGTGGGCGGAGCTTAAGATCATTTTCTAATGTCAATATTTCAATGAAAAGAGAGTTTTGTCGATACAATAGAGTCCCACATCACTTTAAGACACACTTGGTTGAACTTTAACACCTTCTCGATCATCTGGTTATATTCCAGACCAACCTTCAGATAAAAACAGTATTGTATAGAGTTTGTGTTTCACTTATTTTCACTAGTTTTAAAGGTTTGTTTTTTAGACTAAACTTGACTTAAACGTGAGTCACGCGATAATGTTTCAGACATGAATAATCGATAGAAGATTCATTATATTCCGGGGCCCGGTAACAGATGACGGTCACAGATTTGTCCGAAGACCGAAGCCGTCAAGGTCATGTAGACTCTTATGTAACCAGATCTTAAGAGGCAGAACCTGATGACGACATGAGCCACACACACACCAATACACACACACCAATACACACACACACGCACACACACACACACACACACACACACGCACACACCAACACACGCACACACACACACGTGGAACTTGACAAGAATTCAAGAGCCTCGTGATCACAAAGACGATCAAGTTCATTCAGGTTCGAGGCGACCGGGGGACTTTCAGAACCATGGACAGTGTTGCACCGTCACTCACTCACAGAATCTCCGTGAAAGACTAGACAAAAAAAAGGGGAAAGAAGAAGAAGAGACTCACCTGCTGCTCTTGCGAGGAAGTGGCAGATCCTTCTAGGAGAAAGAGAGCAGAGATCAGGTACAGGAAACACACATGAACATGGACCACAACATGGGTCTCGCGGGTGGTTCAGAAATCTCTCAGGGACGATGGTTCTGATCCGTGTGTTTCATCGATCGCACTAATTGACGCTGAGCCTTCAAAGCCTGCACTTACGAGGCGTGATGAAGCGTGTAAACACTGTTTGTATGTTCAGGATCATGACTGGACGGGCGTTAAACCCGGGGCTCTGTTTGCCTTTCAGGACCAGGAACACCTTTTATTGCCAGTATTGTGGAAACAACACCGTGTCTTTTGGTGGTGTTTTGAATAAATTATAGAGTAGAACGAATGAAATCAAAAGGATAGAATAGGTAACTTAAATTAAATCAATTATGATTTAAAATTAAATAAAACAATTTTGTAAATATTTGTTTCTTGCTAAGTAACCACAGCAATAGGCTCCTCTCCATGCACTGCAGAACTGAATTGTTTATTTCTGTCTTTTTATGTTTTGTATGTATTTATTTGAGGTATTTATGTATATTTTTTATTGTATTCATGTATTGATTTGATTGTTTTAATATGTAAATATGGATGTTTGTATGGATGGATGTGTTATTGCTGCTCTATAGATCCATCCTTCCATCTAATCAATTTAGAAAAATGTGTTTTTCTTTTATTTAATTGAAATGTTGTTGTTTTTGTAAGCATTTTATTATTTTCTATAATTTAATTGAATATTATTTTACATAAGTAAGGTTGAATTTGTCATTTTCAATGACATTATGAATAGAAAAAATATGGATATCTTGAAAATAATAAAATATTTAAACATATAGTTTTATATTTTAATTCCAATAGTTAAAACATGAATTTTCTAAATTCAATATTTATTCATATTTGGATTAAAACTTATCATAAAAATGTTTGCACTGTTATACCAACATTTTTATACTGATTTTTTTTTTTAAGTGCTTAAAAAACAACATTTAATCGCATTAGAAAAGGTTAAACTAAACCACTCAATATACTGATGACGCTGATATACTTCCATTCAACCCAGATATTATTTTTGTTTCTTCATAAATTAAATGTAAAAGCAGTCAAAGGTCACAACAGAAGCCCCGCCCACATTTCCAGGGACGACATAATCCGACCTAGAAGCTCCAGCAGCTTTTGAACTCATTTCATTTGATTTTCAATTAAAGTAAATAAAATGTTTGTTTTTTTTGTTTAATCCGGTCAACTCTGTCTATTTATATATATTTTAAGCCATGTCAGTTTGAGTTCACATGTTGAATGAATTCAATTTATCTCATTTGATTTTAGATGTAAGTAAGTAAGTAAGTCATTTTATTTGTATAGTGCTTTTCCAGACCAGGGTCACAAAGCGCTTAAACAATCAAAACAATATTCAATAAAGTATATACTTTAAAGATCAAGATAAAACTGATAACACAAGTATTTTGGCGTGTTGCTGCAAAATGGTGTCTCCTCCCCCGTCGTGAGCTGGACCTGTGCTGCTCTACTGTCATCTCAATAATACTGTCCTTGAAGTGATCTTGAAGGCACCGGGGAAACGTCTACGATGATGAGATGACATCAGCGGAGGCTCCGAGAGGGACCTGACACCCATTGTGCGGAGAGAAGAAGAAAAAAAAAAGATGGACGAGCGGAGAAACGATGTCACCGTCGGACGCTGACGGACGAGTCTGGTACTATTTTAGAGTTGAAACCGGGCTAAAAAAGAAAGTGTGTGCGCTCCAGCGGAGACGATTGTGAGTCAAAAATGCAGAGTCACCAAAGCACAAGACTCCACTGTCGTCACCCAGCTTGACCTCTGACCCCCCACAGCAGGAGGATGGGGTGTGTCACCATATGGCTGAGGGAGCCAGGGTGTGTTAATGTGTGTGTGTGTGTGTGTGTGTGTTAAAGACAGGGTCGAGCGAGCGAGTGGCAGTTGGGATGAAGAGACCCAGGGGAACGGCGAGCAGCTGAGTGTGACTCAATAGGCCCATAACAGTCGCACGCACATGTACACAAACGCCAGTCTTGATCCGCACACACACACGCACGCACACAGTAACACAAACATCCAGTATATATACACGAGATAAAGAAGATGTGGTGCGTGGTTAACACTCATCTGGTGAGTCTGTGGAGATTATAGGAACTTGACCAAATTGAAACTTCATGGAACAATTTAAACATGAACACTGTCCTCCCATGATGCAACACTAATAGACTCAGTGACTCATTCATTCCTCGTGCAATTAGATTGTATAGTTTAAAGGCAGGAGTGAAAGTATGTTATTCTACGTTAATCTTTGTATCTTTTTCCTTTGTATTCTTTTCTTTGTGTTATTTCCTTTGATTTATGGTCTTTATACTTTGTCATCCCTTGCCCTTTGTTCTTTTGTTTGCACTTTCTTCCAGTTTTTGTTCCATCCATCCATCCATCTTTGATCTATCTATCTATCTATCTATCTATCTATCTATCTATTAAAACTTGTAAAAATATGAGAATGTAGAAATGTTTCTGACAACAAATCATTTTGGTATTTCATTTAATAAATAATTAGTAGTTCATCAGTAGTTTTAGATTAGATTGACCCTCAATATAATATTGAAATATTTATTCTAATAATAGGTATATACGATTAATTTTGTTTATTTTTAGAAAGTAAATATATGAGATATTTACCATTATATGATTATTATTTGTTTTTACTTGGATTTTCTTTTTTTGTTTTTCACTCATAATCTGTCTTTTCGCGCCTTTTTTTCTAAAGCTCCTGACTTTGATGTATATTAAATAGTTGAATCTTAAGATTCTTGTTTATATTAAACAAACTACAATCTGGGATTTCTTTCATTTAAAAGGTCATTTAAAAATGAAACATGTTGTTGTTTTCTTAGCTCAGATAACGACGCCTGTAAGATGAAACTACATTAACCTTCACTAAATGGACCAGACGGACCTGAGACATTGACAAGTGAAAGAACTACAAAGAGACTCGATCGGTGAGGTCAAAAAGTGTGACAATGTTTAATGCAAAAGATGATTTTGTAAACCGTCATTAACCGATACAAGAAACTAAAGTTAGGTCCACTATCGTATGAGTTTTAATTAAGACTTATAAAAAGCTTTTTTAGGACCAAATAAATCAAACGTACATTATGAAGTTGTTGTATTTTAAGTCAAGATTACAGATCTAAAGTTAAAATAATAACACGCCTGGACTTGATCATGTTTGAGTCACTGAAGGTATGGAGGGAACAATGAGCCTCGACATCACATCTTTTGTTTCCGGAATTTATTCATTTTTTAAAATAAGAATAAGACGTTTTAATAAATACTAAGTACTTATCTCTCAGTCTTGATAAGAGAAAATAAGTAATCTGTCATTTTAGGAACACTTTACTACGATTTATTAATAGTTTTATTAGATTTTCTTTCCTCAGTGAGAGATGTGGAGGAGCTGGTTGATTTTAACACGTATTTAACTCCAGTTATTGTCAAGTCAAATCCACACAAAAAAAAAAACTTCAAATGTATTCTCAGACTCACTTGCAGCCTCCGACGCCGAATTATCCCCGAGTCATCCATGTCTTGGTGAAGCGCCTGATGGGGGGGGGGGGGGGGGGGTACCCCTCTTTTCGCTCTCTCTAGATCAGTCCCCGGGACCCCGGTGGTCGTCTGGTCCTCCCTGCGGCATCCAAACCAGCGGCAACAACGTAGAGGAAAACCTGAACCACATCAATGTCAGTCCGAGAGGGTTCTGGTCTCATCCACGCCTCGCTCAGGCTGGAGCATCTTAAGAGGATCCTGGGCCTCAGATCCCGCTGTCGTCCGCGACCGATCCCGGTACCGGAGTCCAAACAACCTCTTGTCAATATCGATGAGATTATTTCCCTTTAAAATAAAAGCGTAACCGATTTTTATGGACGGAAGACGTCCGCGTCTCGGAAGCTCCGGAGCCGGACTCACGTCGGACCAACACAGTCCGTCCGCAGCATCATCATCATCATCATCACCGGACGAATCGCGTCCAGAGTTACACAAAAATGAATAAAATAAAAACAGGCTGCTTCATCCAGGTCTGGGTTTTAATAAGCGCACGGTGCGACAGCGGCAATGCGATATTTGTGAGCTCTTCCTGGGATTCCCTGTCGCCCCTCCTCCCTCTCTCTGGAGCTCCACATGAACCAGAACAACAGAAATCTTTCCAGCTGGCATCACGTGCTGCTTTGCAAGTCAAAAAAAAAAAAAAAAAACGCCTTCTCTAAACCCTCAAGAGCAAAGGGGTGGGAAATTTAATTTCCTCAGGGGCCAACGCTATAGGGTGGCGAGCGTCGTGAGGGGCCACCGAGTCGGAAGAAAGGGAGACGAAATATGACGGGAAAAAATAAAAGAATGTGACGATAAACATCTACTTTAATCATCTCATGACAATAAAATTAAGTAAAATACCGAATTATTAAAATGTATTACAATTTGTTGGCGAATAAATACTTAATACTATTATTTTTTTTTAAAAAAGGAATATATTAAAAAAAGAGAATAAAATTACTGAAGCATAAAGCAAAACCAAGTTATATTTAGAGTTTAACTAGTAATTATTAATAAAAAATAATATATCACAAAATAGTTAGCTGTCAGAAATATTTTTATGATTTCAGGGAATCGGTACGATATATAGTGATACTGTAGTAACGAGGATATATGTGTAGTATTGTCGAGTACTTGACTCTGGTGTTGTAGTATTTACAGACCACATGACTCTTGACGAAGTCGTAACTGCTTTTCATTCGTTTTGAAACCAAAATATGTCCAAACATCAGCTTTAAAAGCTGCTGGAGTCGACTGTATCCTCTCGTCCTCAGTTACCGCCAGGCTCGCGCGGGATGACTTAAGGACGTTATGATGCTGCCACCTTGCAACCCCGAAACTTAATTGCAACGCAAAAATGTCCACTGCTATCCACTGTTTACTGTATCCTCTCGTCCTCAGTCGTCCCTGGGAACCTCGTGGGATTTCATTGTAAGGTAAGGTAAAACTTTATTGATCCCTCAGGAGGTCTCCTTCGGGAAATTGTTTTTTCCAGTAGCCAGCAATTTTTCATAAACAATAAAAAATAAAAAATAAAATAAGAAAAGAACATAAGAGGAAGAACAAGATGACACAATCTAAGTATAAAGATAAAGACAAAGAACATAGATCAAAGAAAAATAACAAAGACAAAGGATACAAAGACTAACATGAAACAGAACATCCAGATACTTTCACTCCACTCCTGCCCCCGAACTCAGAATTGTACAACTTAATAGCCCGAGGGATGAATGAGTCCCTGAGTCTATTTGTTTTGCACCTGGGTAGGAGCATTCGTGCTCTCATTCTGCTTCTCTGCTCACTGATGACAGTGTTCAGAGGATGACTGTCATCATCCATGATGGACAGTAGTTTGTTCAATGATCTAAGATCTAAGATTGTATCTTGTAGCTGCGGAGGATTTAATGACTGCATGTATATGACTGAATATAAATATTAGATTATAAATGATAAAACAACAATGATTAAAATATACTATGATTAAAAAGGCAAAACACTATTAAAAAATCAAAATGTATACATTTCTGTTGAACATAGATACAGTATTTTGGAATATAAAAGATATACATATATCGGTATATCAATACCTGATTGTCAGTTCTTTGCAGAATTGTTGCATCATATTTATGCGTAAATTAACCTCATGAACTCTGATGTATCTTGATGTAAAATCTGACTCGCTCGTGAACTCAAGCTCCATTTCTCACAACTCTGAGTGACACACGACAGATCCAACTCCTCCACCTGGACGGTAGGATCAACTACAGGTGACCTCAGATCCTCCTGAAGATCTCACCGCAAACCATAGCATCGAGGAATCCGCTTCAAGTCGTCAGAACAGCCGACGTGTAACGTTCTCCAGCAGCTGCTCACAGGGTCACTGCTCCACTTCAGCACCACAGACAGCGACACATGAGGCGACACACGCTAAGGTTTATTACACTAAAATAAACTAGTTCAACACGATCATAACACGCCTTCGATGACATCTTTTGTTCTGGGCGTACTTTTGCTGAACGTTTATGGCCAGGAGGGGGCAGTTGACTGGTTTAATTCATCTGACTCCTCAGGATCAAAGAGGAAGTGACATGTATGGTTTGAAGAGGAAAGGGGGCGGAGCCTAACGCCAGACACTGAGCCCCTGCATTATTAATACGTCGATGATTGATTAGTCAGAAGAAGTCCGAGGTCAAGGATTTGTGTCAATCCTCAGAGTGAGAGAGAGTGAGAGAGAGAGAGAGAAGGAAGGAAGAGGACGATGACGACACCAGGTCTGCTCTGTGTCTAAACAAGAAAGTGTTTATAAGGCAAATGTTTGGGACAAACTGCAGCCACAGAGCTCTGGAGTGAATCACTTTTATGTTGTTCTGAGAGGAATCTTGGCAGCAGCTACTCCTGGTTTACTCTCAGATCACATGCAGTGGAGCTTAACTCCAGTCTGGTGGCGTCACGCTTCCGTATTTACCTTAAAAAGAGTTGTTTTGGGAGTTATTGAGAGAGAGGTAACAGGGCAGTAACACTCTTTTTGGAGGAAAATAAGTGTCAACAAGAAGATCAGGAAAAAGGAACAAGAAACAGTGTGAGCTACTGGAAATAGTTTATCTTAAATCAAGTCACAGAAACACTTGTTTGTACATTATTATTACTATTATTATATAATACATGGACATCATGTATCGTTTCTATGGAAGAATATCAGAGCCATCGGAATATTTAACTGTTAGGTATACATTTTTCAAATGTAGAATCTTTTTCTAAGCAATTAATATTTGAATTAAATATATAAATGTTGGTTTAATAATGACGACATTTTAATAATGAACTTAAAAGTCTACAAATCAAAAATATATTGAATTATCAATGTGTAAACATTTTCTTTATTATTAAGAAGAACAAATTAAGCATTTAATTACTTGCTTTAATAATTTAATTTATGCATTTCTATATTTAATTGAATTTGTTGTTATTAAATAATTGAGTTCACTAATTCGAGAAATTAGTAACAAGTATATATGTGTAGTATTGTCGAGTACTTGACTCTGGTGTTGCACAATTTACAGACCACAAGACTCTTGATGAAGTCGTAACTGATTTCATTTGTTTTCAAACCAAAATATTTCCAAACATCAGCTTTAAAACCTGCTGGAGTTACTGTATCCTCTTGTCCTCAGTCATCGACGGGATCTTGCTGGATTTCATTGTCCCTTTAGCTGTGGTGGACCACAAATTAAAAAAGGTATTGAATTAAAATATTTTTATTATTAATATTAAACATTTTTTATTTATACATTTAATAATTTCTTATGATTTCTAAATTGTTTTTAATAAATAATTGAGTTCACTAATTCGAACATTGAAAGGTTCAATCAGTTTTTATTGAATGTTGAAATTCTATTCAATATTAATCAAAACATTTTTTTGTACACATTGCACAGATTTTATATTCGAATTCCAATATTATAATGATCATTATGTTTAAAGAAAAAAAAATTGAAAAATATAAAATGATTGAATTAATTGAGTCAATAAACTAGAGAAATTATTACGTTTTTAATACAAAAATAAATAAATAAAATGTTTAAAAAATACCACACTTTATGAAACGTTAAAAAAATATATTGTTAAATATAAATATTCTAATACTATGTTTCCATCAAAAAATACCTTGGATAACAAGCTTAAAAAATAATAATAATAATAATAACAAGCAAATTCCAGGATCTGCTTCAACGACAAACCGTCCCACAACAGTTCCTGGAGGGCGGACGGAGGAACCTCGTGACCGACCTCATGTTCCATCAACAGAAACTGGGCTCACACGTCTCCACGGGGGGTCGTGGTGGAGAACATGTGGACCAAACCTCATCGAGATCTCAAGTCAGAGCAGTGACGGGGAGTGACCGACCTTCGACCACAGTCCTGTCCGACCCAAAACCACCCAAAAAGCCTCTGGTGGTGAATCTGCCAGAAAGCCCAGATGATTCTGCTCCAGGATCTGCTTACATAACCGCGGCGCAATAATCCCTCTGAGCCTCGGGACAACAGCTGCTCACTTGACTTCTGAAGGACGAACTAATTACTTGAACGTTCAAGCGTCGGTTCAGATGTGTGACGTCACACTTTCTCCACCAGGAGTGATGGAGTCACTATGGAAGGAAGCGTCAACACAAACACACTGAGTCTCCCTGGAGCTCGTCGCTGAGAGACGACCTTCTCTCTGAAGACCACGAAACAACATGATGACGATGATCCATCAAGATCTTCACACGTTATTAAACCTTCTTCTCATCCTTCACACTCCTGACTTAAATTCTATCACCTTTTCACTTGATTCAATCTGACGCTACCAACACCGAACAGTAGGTGGCAGTAGTTCATTGATTTACGGTACTGACCACAGCAGCATCATCAAGTCGACTTTAACCGAACTACGGTTATCACGATTCCAACTTTGATTGAAACCTATTTATAATTGATAAAAATGCTAAATATTACAACAGCAGGAAGTTTTCATGACATTTACAGCTTAATTATCAGATTTGTAATAATAAAAACGGACGGTTATGTCTTTCTCGTCGCACTACCGCCATCACGTGGAAGGTCACGGAAGTGCAACAACATACAGACGTGCGTGGAATTTAAAATGTCTTTAAATCAATAAAATGATTAAAAAAATAAAAAGTTATTCCTCTTTCATTTCATCTCAGATTCTTTCATCTGTTCTGACCCCTTGTTCTTCTGCTCTTCCTCCCTGTTCCCTCCCTGTCCTCATCTCTCACTTCATCATCTTCCTCCTCTCCCTCCTATACGTTCTCACTTCCTCTTCCTCTGGTTCATTCTCGTCCTCCTTGTCCTCTTTTGCCTACTCTTCCTCTTCATCCTTTTACTTCTCTCCCTCCTCATCTTCCTCTCCCTCCTCATCTTCATCTCACTCCTCTCCTTACCCTCCCTGCTCATCTTCCTCTCCCCCCTCTACCTCCTCCTCTCCCTTTCATCTCTTTCCTCCTCTTCCTCTCCCTGCTCATCTTTCTTCTCTGCCTCCTTGTCTTCCTCTCCCTCCTCATCTTCTTCTCCTTCCTCTCCCCCCTCATCTTCCTCCCCTTCCTCCTCTCCCTTTCATCTCTCTCATCTTCCTCTTCCTCTCCCTCCTCATCTCCACCTCCATTTCCTTCCTCTCCTTCCTCTCCCTGCTCATCTTCCTCTCCCTCCTCATCTTCCTCTCCTTCCTCCTCTCCCTTTCATCTCTATCCCCATCTTCCTCTTCCTCTCCCTCCTCATCTCCATCTCCATTTCCTTCCTCTCCTTCCTCCTCTCCCTTTCATCTCTCTCCTCACCTTCCTCTTCCTCTCCCTCCTCATCTCCATCTCCATTTCCTTCCTCTCCTTCCTCTCCCTGCTCATCTTCCTCACCCTCCTCATCTTCCTCTCCTTCCTCTCCCTCCTCTTCTCCCTTTCCTCTCTCCTCATCTTCCTCTCCCTCCTTTCCTTCCTCTCCCTCCTCCTTATCATCTCCCTCCTCCTCTCCCTTTCCTCTCTCTCCTCATCTTCATCTCCCTCCTCCTTATCATCTCCCTCCTTCTCTCCCTTTCCTCTCTCTTCTCATCTTCCTCTCCTTCCTCATATTCCCCTCCCTCCTCTTCATCTCCCTCCTCCTCATCCTCCTCGCCTTCCTCTCCCTCCTCCTCTCCCTCCTCTCCCTCCTCATCTTCCTCTCCCTCCTCTCTCTCCTCATCTTCCTCTTGCTCCTCTCCTTCCTCTCCCTCCTCTCCGTGAGGCCTCAATCTAGTGGATAATGACTGACACCCACAGACTGCCGTTCCAAATTAAAGGGATGAGGGAGCAGCATGAAGGTAATCCAGATCAAGAGTGAGCACTGGAGCCTGTCAGCAGGACAGACTGCACTGACCCATTGATGCCGTAAGAGGATTGTTCTCTTTGATGCTGCCCAAACACAATCCAGCACACACACACACACACACACACACACACACACACACACACACACACACACACACACACACACACACACACACACACACACACACACACACACACACACACACAAAAACACACACAAAAACAACATTTTAGTTTACCACAGTTAACACAACTTATACCAACATTCCTCACATGCTTCTACACAAAAAATATGAGGCGACTCAGCAGTGTGTGTCTGTTTGAAATGTGTGTCGACAGACTTTGAATATGGATTTCTACAACTGACTTACTGTCTGATATTTTTCATTTAATATGTTCTTGCATTGAATTGTTTACACTGATTTTTTTTCAATAGAATATTTTCTTATGTTTAATTTGATCACATTTCATAGTTAATTGATTGATTTTTAAATTGTTTACACTGAAATAAATTACATTACATTTTGTTGCACATTTACTTTTCTAAATATATATATTTTTTTACATCAATGTTTTTCTACGAATTGGATTTACTAAAAATAATATTTTTTTGTTTAATTAACATAACATTTTCTTTATATTAGAATTTTGAATTTGTGTTTTTTACAGATTTAACTTATTTAACAGAATATTTGTTACGTTTAATGTATTTTCATAGAAAATGTTTCTAATTACATTTTTCTGTTGAATTTCTAACACTGAATATGTAGATGTTTTTACATTTAATTGTGTTTACACTTTTAATTTACTACGCAGAATATTTCTTACATTATATTTAATTAATATTTGATATCTTCCTCTCTTTGCGCTTGATGATCTACTGACTCTTTTAAGAAACATCTTAAGACGTTTTTATTTGTTCAGGCTTTTCCTTGATTTTCTGGAACTCCTGTTGTGTTCTCAGTTTTATCTTGATCTTTAAAGTATATACTTTATTGAATATTGTTTTGATTGTTTAAGCGCTTTGTGACCTGGTCTGGAAAAGCGCTATATAAATAAATATTACTTGCTTACTTAATATTTTTGACACGTAATTATTTCCATTAAGTTTCTTCAATGACCTTTTTTAGAACACATATTGAATTGAACAAATTCAGTTTTAAAGTCACATTAAAGTCTGCTACACTAAACACCTCATGTTCACACCATCAGTCACAAGAACAACGACGTCATTGTTGGCAGGTCCACCCTGAGGTCCGAAATAAAACAACGCACAAGATTATCGTGTGTCCTCAATAGGTCTGAGAGGTGGAACACCGAGTCCAGACACAATCTGAGCCTGTGACCTGGGAGGTGGTTTTAATCGGGACACGCCTGACGTCACCGGGCCTCCTGCCGAGGATGTGACGCGGGACTCCTGGTCCACAGGTACGCGGCAACATTTGGGTTGGACTTCATTCGGCGCGAGCTCTGAAGCCACACAGAACCTCCTGCGAAGATGAAGACGACCGCTCAGCAGAAGATGGACGCTCAGCTGCAGAGGCACGGCTGGAGGGTGGCGACCAACAGAGGGGCGTCCACTCAATTCGTGGGGACCACCATCGTGATCCTCTCCACCTACGCCGTCGCCACGCTGACCATGAATCTTGGGAAGAAGATCCAGCTGCAGAGATTGTCTCGGAGCTGGCAGCAGTGAAGACACTGGACTGGAGGGTCTTCATGACCCATGAGACTCTTGTGGCCGGTCAGGGTCTGTGTGGACGCTGAGAATCTTCTCGATCAAACATCTACAAGGACTTGAGAATACGTGCCTGCAGTTGCGCCTTCCCACCGCTGGATGTCGCGCTTGGACTACTGCGATGTTGATGTGACGCTTTGAAATAATTCAAGCGAAGGATAGTTTGTGATCGTTTTTGATAGTTTGTGATATTCGTCTGCAGTTCTCTTGATATTGACATTAAATTTGTCATGAATCCTCCTGACTTGTTTGAGTTTCTCATGTACTAGTGTGTCGTTCGATTTAAATACAGTGTTCCAACATTTGTCTTAACTTAAACTCTAATATATAGTATGATTTATATATTTAATTCTCACAATTCTTTTTAAAACAAAAACTGTAATTTTAAACTATACGAACATAAGGGCGACATTCATCTTCTACTTTATTTCTGGAAAAAGCACAAGTGGTGGAAAGGTCAAAGGTCAGAGCCCCAACGACCTCTCAGACTTGTTGCATTTAAAACATCAACATTATATTTCACACACAAACTAAAAAAAACATAAAATGGGACATTTTCTAATTTTCAACATTCATTTTGTAACATTAATTTGTGAAGAACTTCCTGCAGCTGACGCTTCTTATATACAGTATATCCCCTATATGTGTGTGTGTGCTTGTGGTATGTGTGAATGTGTGTGTTTACATGTGTGTTGTGTGCGTATGTTTGTGTTTGCATATGTGTGTTGTGTGTGAATGTGTATAGGTGTGTGTTTACATGTGTGTTGTGTGTGTATGTTTGTGTGTGCATGTGTGTGTATGTGTGTGTTGTGTGTGTGTGTTGTGTGTGTGAATGTGTATAGGTGTGTGTTTACATGTGTGTTGTGTGTGTATGTTTGTGTGTGCATGTGTGTGTATGTGTGTGTTGTGTGTGTGTGTTGTGTGTGTGAATGTGTATATGTGTGTGTTTACATGTGTGTTGTGTGCATACGTTTGTGTCTGCATGTGTGTGTGAAAGTGTATAGGTGTTTGTTTACATGCGTGTTGTGTGCGTATGTTTGTGTGCATGTGTGTGTTTGTGTGTGTGTGTGCGTTATTGTCTATATGTGTGTCTACATGTGTATTGTGTGTGTACATTTGTTTGTTCATGTGTGTGTTTGTGTTTTTTGGTGTGTTTGTATGTGTGTGTTTGTATGTGTGTTTGCATGTGTGTTGTGTGATGTTTTTATGTGTATGTTTGTGTGTTTGTATGTGTGTGTTTTTCTATGTGTTGTGTATGTGTTTACATGTGTGTGGTGTGCATACGTTTGTGTGTGTATGTGTGTGCATGTGTGTGTTTGTATCTGTGTGTACAGTGAGTGAGTGTGAGTAGTGTGTGTGTGTATGTGTGTAGTATGTGTGTGTCTGTATGTGTGTAGTGAGTGTGTGTGTGTGTATGGATGTGTGAATGCATGTGTTATTGTGTTTGCCTGTGTGAGTTTGTATGAAGTGTGTGTGTGTAGTGAGTGTGTGTATGTAGTGCATGAATAGTATGTGTGTGAGTTTGTGAGTGTAAGTGTATTTGTGAGTGTAAGTGTATTTGTGAGTGTGTGTAGTGAATGTATGTTTGAGTGTGTGTAGTGAGTGCGTGTTTAGTGAGTGTGTGAGTGTGTGTGTGTGTGTGTGCGTGATTGTGTGTAGTAAGTGTATGTTTGAGTGTGTTTAGTGAGTGTGTGTGTGTGTGTGTGTGTGTGTGTGTGTGTGTGTGTGTGTGTGTGTGTGTGTGTGTGTGTGTGTGTGTGTGTGTGTGTGTGTGTGTGTGTGTGTGTGTGTGTGTGTGTGTGTGTGTGTGTGTGATGTGAAATGTGTCTCACTGACCAACTCAGTTTGATTGGCAGCGCACTCTTATTCAATCCCAGATGGATTGTGTGTAAGTGGTTGTGTGTCTTTGTTCTCCCCAGACGGGCCAGGACGCCCCTGCCTTTTGTGGGTGGCGCGGGATCAACCGGAGGTCCCGGGCGTGCCAGGACTGAAGTAGAAGACCAATGAATGCAACTTTTAAAAATCGACCCAGATAAGCAAAAAACCGAGAATTTGTTGTGTTTCTTTTAGTACGCTCGGCGTTGACCTTGGCTCGACGGTCGCCTGGCAACCGCGGGCGCCGCCAACAAAAGCCTTTGATGCAGCTGGACAGGAAGCCGAGTCGCCTCACTTCCTGCAGACCGGGCCGCCGAAGAAAATAGGCCAGTGGATCAAATCAACGAGCTTTAATTAGTGGAAATGAATGTCTTCGCCGCGCTAACCGAGGGCGACAGCAGGGAACACGGAGAGCAGCCGCGGCCGCTTTGTCCTCGCGCTCATTCCCTGAATAGCCCGGACACAAAGATATCGTTCTTCCTCCTCTAATTACCAGATGGGCACCTCGCTGGCGTCCACAAATAACGTGTTCCCGACGACCCTCTGAGCCGCGGCTCCGAGCATCACCTCTTAAGTAGAAGCACTTTATCTCAGGGCGACGCCCCCCTCGGCCACTTAATAACCCAAACTAATCACAGGCGCGAGCGTCGCGGTCCTGCTTGAGCCGATCCACAGAACCTCCATCTGCTGCCCGGTGGCGCCGCGGGAACACGCCGGGCCACGGATTACACTGGCGAGCTCACGGAGCACGATTAAAGAAACGCTCGTCCGCTCAAGGTCAACAACAACATCAAAACTGCAGTAGGAAGAAATGTGAAGGTTTCAAAACGTCAACATTACTTTTCAACATCAAACAACACAAACACAAAAATGGGACATATTCTTATTTTCAACACACAATAGCTTGTGTAGAACACGACTCATGAAAACTTCCTGAGCTTCTTCTTAAAGCTTTTATATGTGTCTTTTTATATGTGTTTGTGTTTGCATGTGTGCATGTGTGCATGTGTATGGGTGTGTTTGTATGTGTGTGCTTTTATATGTGTGTGTTTATATGTGTTTGCATGTGTGCATGTGTATGGGTGTGTTTGTATGTGTGTGCTTTTATATGTGTGTGTTTATATGTGTTTGCATGTGTGCATGTGTATGGGTGTGTTTGTATGTGTGTGCTTTTATATGTGTGTGTTTATATGTGTTTGTATGTGTGCATGTGTATGGGTGTGTTTGTATGTGTGTGTGTGTTTGTATGAGCGTGTTTGTATGTGTGCATGTGTATGAGTTTTTATGTGTGTTTGTATGTGTTTTTATATGCGTGTTTGTATGAGTGTGTTTTTATGTGTGTGTTGTTATATGTGTGTGCTTTTATATGTGTGTATTTATGTGTTCGTGTTTGTATGTGTGCATGTGTATGGGTGTGTCTGTATGTGTGCGTGTGTATGAGTTTTTATGTGTGTTTGTATGTGTTTTTATATGTGTGTTTGTATGAGTGTGTTTTTATGTGTGTTTTTATACGTGTGTGCTTTTATATGTGTGTGTTTATATGTGTTTGTGTTTGTATGTGTGCATGTGTATGGGTGTGTCTGTATGTGTGCGTGTGTATGAGTTTTTATGTGTGTTTGTATGTGTTTTTATATGCGTGTTTGTATGAGTGTGTTTTTATGTGTGTTTTTATACGTGTGTGCTTTTATATGTGTGTGTTTATATGTGTTTGTGTTTGTATGTGTGCGTGTGTATGGGTGTGTTTGTATGTGTGCATGGGTTTGTTTGTATGTGTGCATGTGTATGGGTGTGTTTGTATGTGTGCGTGTGTATGAGTTTTTATGTGTGTATGTATGTGTTTTTATATGCGTGTTTGTATGAGTGTGTTTTTATATGTGTGTTTGTATGTGTGTTTTGTATATATGTGTGTGTTTGTATGTTTGTTTTTATGTGTTTGTTTGTATGAGTGTGTTTGTATGTGTGCATGTGTATGTGTTTTATGTGTATGTTTGTATGTTTTTTATATGCATGTGTTTGTATGAGTGATTTAATATGTGTGCGTTAGTATGTGTGTGTTTTTATATGTGTGTTTGCATGTGTGTTGTGTGCATACATTTGGGTGTTTGTGTGGATGTGTGTGCATGTGTGTGTATGTGTGTGAGCGTGTGAGCGTGTGAACATGTTTTTATGTGTATGTTTGTGTATTTGTGTGTTTGTGTATGGGTGTGTTTTTTGTGTGTGCGTGTGTTTGCACCTGTGTACAGTATATGTGTGTGTATGTGAATGTATATGTGCATATGAATGTTTTTGTATTTGTGTGTGCAGTGAGTGAGTGTACGTGTGCTTGTGTGTAGTATCTGTGTGTGTGTGTGTAGTATCTGTGTGTGTGTGTGTAGTATCTGTGTGTGTTGATGTGAGCAGGAAAAACTTAAATAAATCAACAAATAAAAAGTGGGAAATGTTTCAAATGTTATAAATAAAAATGATAAATAAGAAATAATGCTATAAATAGTTGTACGGACGCCTGCTGTATTCAATAATAATAACATAGAAGGAAAACCTTTAAATTATTTAACAAAAAAACAGTTAGAATGTTTAAAATGAATGATAGAAAAGTAATTTATAAAGGAAACAGTAATTTTGATCTCCAATTAGAAAAAAAAATCCAATAAAGTAAATCAAACAAAACAATTTAATAAAGATAACAATGTGTTCAAATGATTTTGATTATTATTGTCTGAAAGGAAAAAAAGATTAAAAATAAATAAACAGCGGAAATGTGTAAAAGTTACTTAAGTAATGATTAATAATCATTAAAAGAAATAGAGGGAAGACCATTTGAAAAAGATGGATACAGATATTTAAAGAATAACAAATTGTATTAAATTAGATATAAATGGAGTATGATGTGATGTTATCCACCTTCTTGTCAATAAAATACAATTAATCATATATTACTTTTAATTTATGGGGAAATTCAATCATATTTGGTAAACAATGATATACAAATTCTTATCAAAATTATGTTTTTTTTAAATAATTAATTAATTAATTAATTAAAAGTAATTTTTAATAACATCATGACGATTTATTATCTTGACCTCTGAACCCCAGCGAGGAAGCTCACGATGTGAAAATCTTGATTCATGACTAGCCGGTGCTGACCAGGAGGATTTGGTAAATCACCGGCAGATTAGGAGTCTTTTTCGGAGCGGTGGAGGAGGAGGAGGAGGAGAGAGAGCGAGGGAGGGAGAGAGAGAGAGAGAGAGGAGGGGAGGAGAGAGAGGAGGGAGGGGGTGAAGAGATGTCCTTCAGTTAAAGTGTCGACAACAGAGCGAGCGAGCGGCGGAGCCAGCGACCCGAGCCACGGATCCGAAGCACGACGACGGCAGCATCGACACGACAGGAAGAAGAAACATCTCTCGACCGAAGGAACCGCTCCGGACCCACTTCTTCCACATCAACAGGTAAAAACACACACACCCTGGACTCGTCGCACAAAGTAGTTTGAGGACCGGCGGAGATCAGAGATTATGGTCCGAGGCTCCCTGAGAAGACGTGGCCGGCCTGTCGGATTAAACATGTCATCGATCACAGTCGCTCTTCATCAGGCTCAGAGATCCGCGAGGTCGCCCCCCCGCCGAGCCCGACCGCACCGCAGATGACGCCTCGGACAAACAAACCTTAACACCGAGAGACTGTTTTTTCTTTAAGGAAAGAGCTGAGCCAGGAGCTCAATCAAACGTGTTGATCATCACTGAACTTGAGGTTAAACTGAAAGAGATGAAGAGACGACTCTCCCAGACATGAGCAATAGATCCAGATCAACGATCCGCAAAAAGAAAATCTGATGAAAAAATACATTTCTGGAAATGACTGACAACATTGTTACCGTGGCAACAGATAAACTTCAGTCAGAATGATGTAACATCGAGCGCTCATTATGATTAAGACGCAAACTCTTTTGATAGAACTGGAAAATCTTTGGAAGTATATCATTAAATATTTAATGGTTGAATTTAACATTTCATTTTTTTTCACATTTTTTATGTTATAAAATGTGGTTTTAAGCATTTGACTTTTATTATTGAACTCAATCATTTATTATAATAAAAGGTTGGATTTATAATTTAAAAATTCCAATGTTTTTTTACTTATTTATTAAGAGATTGATATTTTTATTCCATTAATTTAGACAATACTAAAAGAGTAATGAGTTACTCAATATAATATTTCAGCCAATCATGCGAGAGACGTTCAAGATGTAGATTTTTTTTTTGTTTAAATTTATATATATATTTTTTTATTTAATACATTAATTTTGTATTTGGTTGTTGTTTCGTTATTGTTTAGTTTAGTTTTCTTAATTTGAATATTTTCAAAATAATAAAAAACATTTTTTTAGCACGGTCCTATTTTGGTATTTTTAATAGAATTTTTTTTTAGAATTTTGAATTTGAAAAACTACAAACTAAAAGATTTCTAATTTTGAAAAATATATATTTATTTAAATAAGACTATCAAACTATGTGTAAAAAAAATATTAAAAAAAATATGAATTGATGAATAAAACCTTTCAATATACAGATTATTAAATCCAACTGTTAATCCAATGCTTTACAAAAACAACAACATTTCAATAGAACAACAATAAAGTGTCAACCTTTGAAATGTTTAATTCAATATATACTGATGATACTAACAAAGACTTCCTGTCTGAACTAAACGTCACAAACCAGCCTCAACAACCGTCGTCGTCAACAACAAAAAGACGCTCATCCAAACATCTACACAACAATAATTGTCATCACAACAACACAACTTGTTTGTCCTCAGACATGACGCGCTGCTCTCTACTCTCGCTCTGCGCGGCGCTGCTGCTGCTGCTGATGGCGAGCGGCGTGCGATCCGAGGGCTCGTGTCTCCGGGACGGGAAACACAAAGACGCGCCCGGACCGGAGCTCAGCCTGAGCGAGTGTTCGCTCTACGCTGACAGTGAGTGTTGAAGGAACGTGTGTTTGGTGTGGTTGTGTGTCGGTGCTGACAGTGTCCTCGGTGTTGACAGACAGCTGCTGTTCTGACAGAGACATCCAGGACGTCGGCCATGTTCCCTCCAGCCTGAACCAGAACCAGCCCTGGGACAAGTGTGGACCCCTGAGTCCCATGTGAGTCCCCCGGGGGTCTGTGTGGGTGTGAGTGTGTGTCGAAGCTGCGCCTTTACCTCTGCTAGCTGGGACGTCACTAGTTATTTTACACTGACACACACACCTGATAATCACAATTACACAAAAACACACAAATACACACACCAAACATGGAAGTAAACGAACAGAATGTTTTTAACATTTTATTTAAGCTTTGATTTATTTTGATTTTTATTTAAACAATTGAATTTAATCATTTCTATATTAAACGGTTGGATTTGTTTTTACTGAACAAATACAATAAAATAAATTGTTTATTTAAAAGGGGCATTTTTTTTAAATAATTGAATTAAAAGATATTTCTACAAATATAATATATATAATATAATTATAATGTTGTATTTAAATTCTAATAATTAAAAAATAATTTCTAAATTCAACATTTCTCCATTTGTAGCTTTTTTAATTCAGCCAATCACGCGGCCCGCAGACGATCACATGACAACATAAAGGAATTAAAATATATCATTTTAGTATATATGTATAGTTTATTTTTCGATTATTTAAATTTGAATATCAATATCCATGTGTAAAAAAAAAAGGATTGTGCAAATATTCTGCAACCTTTCATTATACACATTTTTAAATTAAATGAGTCAAAAAATTAAATGCTTAAAAAAAACAACCAATATTTAAAGTTTTAAAAGTTTGAATCAATATTCTGAAGACACTGATATACTTCTATAACAACATAGAAACACACATTTGTAAACAAACACAAACGGTATCCTGTAAGACAGTTATTATAAATGACAAGCTGTCAATCACATGAATCTTTTACAGTTTCTCAGGTTGTCGAGTAGCAGCAGTTGTGTTGTTGTTGTTGTTGTTGTTGTGTCACCTGCTGACCCGCCTCAGACCCAGAACTTTGATACTCACTGTGGTGTCTCAGGTGCGAAGGCTTCCTGAAGCGTGTGTCGTGTTTCTACCGCTGCTCTCCGGACGCCGCCCGCTGGCCACACCCCCACCGGCGCTCCTACATCCAGGCGGTGCCGCTGTGCCACAGCTTCTGCCGCGAGTGGTGAGAGTCCATCGTTAATGAAAAAAATATATCTGAAGCTTCAACCCTGTCAAAGAAGACAGAAATATCTTCAGAACACTGTGGCAGCTCACCGGTCTCCCTGTGAGGTGTATATTTTCAAAATAATAGGTGTACGTTTTGGCAAGAATCTGGCGAAACAATATATCGTGATACTGTAGTAACAAGTATATATGTGTAGTATTGTCGAGTACTTGACTCTGGTGTTGCAGAATTTACAGACCACATGACTCTGGACGAAGTCGTAACTGATTTCATTTGTTTTCAAACTAAAATATGTCCAAACTTCAGCTTTAAAAGCTGCTGGAGTCCACTGTATCCTCTCGTCCTCAGTCATCAATGAAATTTCATTGTCCATCTATCCGTCTGTCTGTCTGTTTATCTATCCATCTTCACAGAGGTAATGACTACTGCCACCTAGTTGTTGGAAGCTTAATTGCAGAAAAACAATACCAGTGAATACGTTAACCACAATTTTAGAAATCAATTTATTGTAATAAACCATAAAAACCCATGACAAAAATCAAATTTAATTGGTAACATTATATCAAATAGCAACATTTTCTTACACTTTTAAAGGAAAGTCTGATTTTTCTTGTTTCTTTCTTTGAGGCAAAACTTATTCTTATCTTAATTATTTCTGTGTTTTTTCTCCGTTACAAAAAAAAAACATTAACTTCCCTCATCCTTAGTTTTACTCGTATTGTTGGCATCCATCAACTCTGTCCCTTGACTGCATATCGGCCTGTTGAATGCCAATAAATCCTTTTGACTGAATGATCTCTTCAAGAGAGAAAAGCTGGATTTATTGTGTGGAACCCCTGCTGTCACTGAGCCTGTCTCCAGCTTGTGGTCCTTCTTTAACTCTGTGACTCTGGCTGATACATCTTGTTTGTCTTATGTGTTGGCCTTTTAGAGTCCTTACATTTGTAGGTATAAAAATGTATATTGCTTTTGATTGTTCAAGCGCTTTGTGACCCTGGTCTAGAAAGACACAAATAACTATTACTTACTTACTTATACTTATCTTATCTTAAACACCAGCATATCAACATGAATGTTGATTTTTGAGATGACCGTATTTTCTCTCTTAAGGTACGAGGCCTGCAAGATGGACTTGACCTGCGCTCGGAACTGGGCCAAAGACCCTCGAGGGCAAAACAGCACCGGGACTTGTGTTCAGTACCAGCAGGTGAGTCTCACTCAACAAGTCAAACACAAGCGACGAGTCTATTCACTCGGTGCATCTTACTCGTGAAAAATATTAAAGCCGGTTCATCTTTTAATCCCGACATAGACGACGTGAGAGTGGAGGAGGGGGTCGTGTGTGTGTGTGTGTGTGTGTGTGTGTGTGTGTGTGTGAAGAACGAGGGAGACACACAAACAAGAAAAAGGTCTAATAGAGAGATCAGGTGCACATGTTGTGACACCTCGGAGGTGCAGCTTAATGGCTTGTTATGCGAGGAGGGCTTAAAGTGTCCCTGGAACTCCCTGATTAGCTTCCTGCAGGATTCACCACGACTTCTGTCGGAGGCTTTGAACGGCTTAAATGTCCAATTCACAGGCTTTTGTGCGTCGTTGTGTTAGTTAGAGCCGCCGGTGGACCGGTTTAATGTCGCCATTATATTCACGGACTGACTCTCAGATCCATGCAGTCAAAATTAATTGTACGGAGTTTGTTATTTCACTCATTTTAACTGCTTTATTTTACGAGCGAAGAGTCGCCGACTTCGGAGAGAAAAAGTCGTAGCCATGACAACCCGATGCCTGACAAACCAAGGCTGATACTTGCAACACAAAGATCAGAAGCAGGGTTTTGTATCACTTCAATGGATGATCCATCAAAGCGATTATCTTTATCTCATAGAGCTGACGCTTCGTGTTGTCGTCTATTCTCGGGGCTGACGATGAGTTTCGTCTTCGCTCCGTCACGGAGATAATTGTAGCGTCGTCCGCGGGAGAATAATAACGTTTAGGTCCAGTTCTGTTTCCAATGGTTCTGGTGCTTATTTTTCCATCTTTATCGGACTCTGGGATTCTGCACAGCTTCTGTGCTCCTGACGTATCTACAGCTACATCACATTCAATTACCTTCACCACTGTGAGCAGAATATTCAAGTTCAGGCTGAGCAGCAGCAGCTCCACGTACACTGGAGCTTAGACTGAATGATGGTGCTACAATGACCAGGAACCCCACCTTCATCCTTTTCATTATCATCCCACCTTCATCATCATCATTGTTTCATTTTTATCATCATCATCATCATCTTCTATTCTAACCTTCATCTTCATCATCCTCTAGTCTCACCTTCATCATCATCATTATCCTCTAGTCTCACCTTCTTCTTCCTCCAGTCTCACCTTCATTATCCTCTAGTCTCACCTTCATCATCATCATTCTCTAGTCTCATCATCATCATCATCATCATTATCCTCTAGTCTCACCTTCTTCTTCCTCTAGTCTCACCTTCATCATCATCATTCTCTAGTCTCATCATCATCATCATCCTCTAGTCTCATCATCATCATCATCATCATCATTATCCTCTAGTCTCACCTTCTTCTTCCTCCAGTCTCACCTTCATTATCCTCTAGTCTCACCTTCATCATCATCATTCTCTAGTCTCATCATCATCATCATCCTCTAGTCTCACCTTCATCATCATCATTCTCTAGTCTCATCATCATCATCATCATCATTATCCTCTAGTCTCACCTTCTTCTTCCTCCAGTCTCACCTTCATTATCCTCTAGTCTCACCTTCATCATCATCATTCTCTAGTCTCATCATCATCATCATCCTCTAGTCTCACCTTTATCATCATCATTCTCTAGTCTCATCATCATCATCATTCTCTAGTCTCACCACCATCTTCATCATCCTCTAGTCTCACCTTCATCATCATCATCCTATAGTCTCACCTTCATCTTCCTCTAGTCTCACCTTTATCTTCATCATCCTCTAGTCTCACCTTCATCATCTTCTAGTCTCATCTCATCTTCCTCTAGTCTCACCTTCATCTTCATCATTCTCTAGTCTTACCTTCACCTTCATCATCCTCTAGTCTCACCTTCATCTTAATCTTCCTCTAGTCTCACCTTCATCTTCCTCTAGTCTCACCTTCATCATCTTCTAGTCTCATCTAATCTTCCTCTAGTCTCATCTTCATCTTCATCGTCCCCTAGTCTAACCTTCATCTTCATCACCCTCTAGTCTCACCTTCACCTTCATCATACTCTTGTCTCACTTTCATCTTCTTCTAGTCTCATCATCATCTTCATCATCCTCTAGTCTCACCTTCATCTTCATCCTCCTCTAGTCTCACCTTCATCATCATCACCCTCTAGTCTCACCTTCATCATCCTCTAGTCTCACCTTCACCTTCATCATCCTCTAGTCTCACCTTCATCATCATCACCCTCTAGTCTCACCTTCATCTTCATCCTCCTCTAGTCTCACCTTCATCATCATCACCCTCTAGTCTCACCTTCATCTTCATCATCCTCTAGTCTCACCTTCATCTTCATCATCCTCTAGTCTCACCTTCACCTTCATCATACTCTTGTCTCACTTTCATCTTCTTCTAGTCTCATCATCATCTTCATCCTACTCTAGTCTCACCTTCATCTTCATCCTCCTCTAGTCTCACCTTCATCTTCATCATCCTCTAGTCTCACCTTCATCATCATCCTCCCCAGTGTCCAGAGGTATTTGCAGCTGTCTGAGTCAGCTTGTCTTGGTCTTCTTGCAGATGTACCAGCACGGCCGGGATCTCTGCGAGAGTCTCTGGGGTGATGCTTTCATCGCGGTGGAGGACGAGCCCGAGGACGTGGCGGACACAGCGGCAGACGGGGACGCGAGCCGACCCTGCGGCTGCCTGACACTCAGCCCGTCAGACAAAGACGTGATCGCGGCGCTGAGGGCGCAGCAGGACGACCCGGAGGAGCTGGACACCACCAAAAGTGGGCTTCCTCAGTACAGAGCCCCGTGCCAGACCAAGCGTCCCCAGCAAGCCAGGGGGGTCAGGAAGGGCAACTCTGTGCTGCGCAAACGTTCCATCGTGATGGACGACGGCGAGGGCAGTGGGAGTGGTTTGTAAGGATGAGTTAGCAACGTGGCGCTCATTAGCGACGCTAGCCTAGAATAACAAAGATTTAGCCTCTCCTGAAACTAACCTCCCACGCGTCAACATCGTCATCACTAGATTTTAGAGTTCTTCATCGTACCGGCTCCATGATGACTCGAGTTAGTGGAAGGATCCATGTTTTAAAAGTTCAAAAAGTAGAGAGAACAGACCTCCGCCAAGCAGCTCATTTACACCCATATTGAGATTCTTTTATTTAACTGAACATTGATCACAACTCAGATTCAATTGAAGTGAACTTGTATGCACTGTAACAAGTCCAAGCTCTCTTTAAACAAAGAGTATCCTTCAAAAGATTTATAGATCCAGATGGTCGACAACAGCCATGTGGTCTGTCAGTGTATTACAGCTTCATTTTCCACCAATGTCCAAAGTAAAAAAGTTGTTTCTCCACTTAAAAATCGACCTAGTTTGTTTTCTGTGGTGGTGAGTCGGCTTGAGTTCATGAAAATGAAAGTGGCTCACCTGGATAATTGTGTTGAGCCTGTGGTCGTCGTCGCTTCACTTTCATCGGACCGCTTGTCTCGCTGCCTACAAAAAAGGTTGTAAAAATGAGTCAACAAATGCAAAAGAGGAAAAATAATTTCATACCAGGTGAAGCTGAAATGTCTTTACTGTCTGTCTAGTGCATCCTATGTCTAAGTCTTGTGATTATGAATGTAATTTGGAGAGTTCAATAAAAAAACCACTAGAATGATAAATGAAGCTTGAGACGTTTAATATCCTGCAGTATTGTTGAGGTTCAGTAGAGGTCACTAGCACGCCTGGTGAGATTTCTTAGGAGGGTGAACCATGAGCATCACGAGGATATCATTGAAATGTGATTTATGTATTTATAGAGTCAGGCAAAGACACACTTTAAATGTTTTGTATGGAACTAAACTCTGATTCATGGTCCACGTGACGTGTTACTGTGCTTTTTCTTTACATTCTCAATAAAGAAAAAAATTAAACCCTTATATTGTCATGTTTATTTTATTGTTGCGGATTTAAAAAAAATGTTTAACAAACTGAAAACATTGATGTTTGTTTCTCTGTACTTTTTTGTTATTAATTGTATTTAGTTTAATTAAAACAAGCAATTTAAAATGTAAAAAAAGAATCCTTTATTAATTGTTGTAATTGTTTGAGAAATAATATATATGAGTCGGACCATGGAAGAAATGATGAAAAATATATACATTAATAGACAACAACATTCATAAAAATTAAAGTTAAATATTCATGAGGTTATTTAAGTTTGGTCTTAAAACGAATAATTCAGTAAAACATCTATTATTTATCTATATTTGATTTCTAAATAATAAAAACATAGAAATTCATTATTTTAAAGGAATTGTAAATACAAAAAAGCTTTTTCAAAGTTCTACATGTTTACACTTAAAGATAAAGTGTAGCATCAATTTTAAATGTAAGTCATTTTAAGTTTAGAAAAAGTTGGAAAGCCGGAACTTTTTCTTTTTAAAATGATGTGTTTTTGTAGAGTCTGCAGTGTGGATTTTATTTTGAAACACTGACCTCCCACTGTGCAGGATCTCTTGCTGGTTTCTCAACATCTTTCAGGGAATCCTCAGAAGGTCTGGAAATACATCTGACACACAGCAGGTGTTCGACTGTCTTTGCTCTGCCAGCCTGAGCTGCACATTTCCAGTTCTACACAAGATAAAGAAACACATAGAATTGATGTTTACTATGCAGCAATGATTTCTTAGTGTTAAAAGTTATTTTTTGAAGTTGTTCATGAGGTAAATCTTCTTTTTAGTTTCATTACTTTTGTCCTAAAAACTTTACGTGTGGTCGTGTATTTAAAGATATACATTTATTTGAAATAAAACCAGCTTTTATTGAGCTTTTGAAGTTTTTAGCTCATCAAACATGTATATGTTAGTAAGTCAGATAAACTTTGAAAATGCCGCCTCACATTTACATTTTGACCCACATATTTAAAAAACAATACAACATAACGTGGCATTAGAAAATTAACGAATAGAATAAGGTTTATTAGTTTCGTTAATAAAGAGAAACAAAATATGTTATACCTGAGATGAGCGCGGCTAACGGTTAGCTGTTGATTAGCATGACACTTTAAACCGGAAGTAGTTAAACTCTGCGATTAGCTGTGCCGCTAAACTCCGGCCACGTTTCAATTAGACCTATTTAAAAAAAAAAATACGCAAACACAAAGCCTCATATTTTAGGTAATATAGATTAAAAAATATAATAATAATTTAATTATTTATTTATTTTTATCTTGTATTTTCCTGGCTCGTCGTGGCCTTTTTAACGCTCCAAGTGTGCCACCTGCTGGTGAAAAGGTAAACCTCAAAACTCAAAAAAGGTTCAGCAACAGCTTCTTCCCTCTGACATCAGACTGTTGAATACAATTTAACTTCGAGTTATGAAATATTTAAAATATTATTTATTAATTCGTTTATACTATATTGCAATATTATTAACTTATTAATATTTATATTTATACTTTTATATACATTTATTCTATGCAATATTTAAAATATTATTTATTAATTCGTTTATACTATAGTGCAATATCATTAACTTATTAATATTTATATTTATACTTTTATATAAATTCATTCTATGCAATATTTAAAACATTATTTATTTGTTATATTTATACTATATTGCACTATTTTTAACTTATTAATATTTATATTTATACTTTTATAAACATTTAATTCTATGCAATATTTAAAACCTTATTTATTTATTATTTGTATACTATATTTCACTATTTTAAACGTATTAATATTTATATTTATACTTTTATAAACATTTAATTCTATCTAATATTCAAAACATTATTTATTTATTATTTTATACTATATCATCTTTCCGCTTCCGGTGAGCCTTTGATCGGCTGCTTGAAACGTAAGCTCCTGCAATAATTGCCTAAAACAGTCGTTTTAACGACTAGTTGTCCGGATATTATGCTCATATCACTTAAGATATGTCTCAAGCATCTCGGATCTATGATCGTGATGCTCTTCTCAACATCAGAGAGTTGATGGAGGATTATAACCGCGACCGTTACCAACGTCCGGTGAACGTGTTTCCGGCTCCGCTTCTCATCGACTCGGACTCTGTGGAATATCGTTTGATCTCTCGAGTACCGGGCGATTTCCACAAGGGATCGAGTCGGGCTGGAGTACAGGTCAGGATGAGACGTGCAGTTGCGATCGCTCGGAACAACTCTGACGTCATCGAACGTCATCGATGTTTGATCGACATCCCTCTCACTGTGTGTGACGATACATCAGCGCTGCCGTCTGTCCAGACCTCAACGAAAGGTGGTAAGATTTTTTCATTTCCTCTCTTTAATTCGAATTTTACAACCGAGTTGAACTTCAGTGACAGCTGGTACCCACGTGACCGCTGTTCGCTTCAAAAGATCCCGCTCTGCGCGCCTGTCAGTGACGCGGCGTCGTCAGTGACGTCATCGGTGCTGAATGTGGGACTTCTTAATGTTCGCTCCATTACAAATAAATCCTTTATTCTTAATGATCTTTTCACAAGAGTTAATTTGGATTTATTATGTCTTTCTGAGACTTGGCAGAGAGAGGAAGAGTTTATTCATCTGAACGAACTCTGTCCAGTAGGGAGCGCTGTCCTGGGGAAGCCTCGCCTCTCTGGTCGTGGAGGAGGTCTTGCTACTGTTTTTAGGGAGAGTTGTTCTTGCAAAGTGATTCAGACACAGGAATTCACTTCTTTTGAGTCTCAGATGATCTTGGTTGGTTCTACAAGACCTTTCTATTGTGTGTCAATCTACCGTCCGCCTGGTCCTGCGGCGGTGTTCTTGAAAGACTTTAGTGACTTCTTATCTTCCATTATTCAGATGGAATCTGTTCTTATTCTTGGAGACTTTAATCTTCATGTTGATGACGTCACATCTTGTTCTGCTAAAGAACTTTTAACTTTAACTGAAGCCTTTAATTTTGAGCAACATGTTTCTGAACCCACTCATCAAAAAGGCCACATTTTAGACTTAGTTTTTACTCTTGGCCTGAACATTTCTAATGTATCTGTACATGATGTCCATCTGAGTGATCATTCTCTTGTCTTGTTCAACCTGGACTTCATCCCTGAACCTAAGCCTTTGAAAGTTAGGTCTCAGAGGCGTGTCATCTCAGCCGATACTGCAGACAGTTTTTCTGCTATGTTTGACCGTCTTTCCTTTGATGACTGTCCAGATGTGGACAGTTTGATTCACTGTTACACTGATCATTGTGTTGAAATACTGGATCAAGTGGCACCTGTTAAAATGGAACTTGAAAATTCAGAAAAAACTGTGCCCTTGGACAAATGAAGATCTCCTGAGTCTGAAGAGACTTTGTCGAAAGACTGAGCGTCTCTGGAAGTCTACTAAACTTGAGGTGCACAGACTTCACCTCAGGGATCTGTTGACTTCTTACAATGAGATGGTAGAAACTGCTAGATCTGATTACATCAGAAAACTGGTAGCAGCAAATAGGAAAAACCCCAAAGTTTTGTTTGACACGATTAATTCTCTCGTGTCTCCTGCTCCTCAAATCACGCCGGTCTTCTGTGAAGCTGACAACAATGCATTGTTGAGATTTTTCATTGGCAAAATTAAATTGATCAAAGAGAAAATCTCTCCCCCTTTGTTTGGAACCCCTACTGTCTCTGAGCCCATCTCCTCCTCTTGGTCATCCTTCACTGCTGTATCTTTGTGTGATATTTCAGCACTAGTGAACAAGATGAAACCCTCCTCTTGCTCAGATGACGTCCTTCCTTGTAGGCTTTTTATCAAAGTATTTGATGTAATTGGCCCCTGGGTTACCAATATGGTGAACCTCTCCCTTTCCACAGGGGTTTTTCCCAATGCATTTAAACATGCCATTGTGGAGCCTCTGCTCAAAAAACCAGGCTTAGACCCAACTGACCTCAGTAATTTCAGGCCTATTTCTAAGCTCCCTTTCTTGTCCAAGATCTTGGAGAAGGTGGTGTCCGAGCAGCTGTCTTTGTTCCTGGATCAGAGCGACATCCATGAGAAGTTTCAGTCTGGCTTCCGTAAACATCACTCTACGGAGACAGCTTTATTGAAAGTGTCCAGTGACATCATGATGTCGGCTGACTCTGGTAAATTCACTGTTCTGGTTCTCTTGGATCTGTCCTCAGCCTTTGACACAGTTGATCACCAGATCCTGCTGAGAAGACTAAGGGATGAAGTGGGACTGTCTGGGTCTGTGTTAGAATGGTTCTCATCTTACCTTTCTGGGCGCAGTTTTAGTGTATCTGCCAATCAAATGAGGTCTGAATCGGCAGATCTGTTGTGTGGAGTCCCTCAAGGTTCTGTTCTGGGTCCTTTATTGTTTTTGCTGTACTTGATTCCCCTTGGTAAAATCATTCAGAGATTTCCAGATGTTTCTTATCACATTTTTGCTGATGACATCCAGCTCTACTGCTCTTTTGACCCAACTGAGCCCCAAAGGCTGAACAGCTTAGTCAATTGTTTGCTAGAAATCAAACAATGGCTGAGTGAAAACACTTTACAGCTTAATGTGGACAAAACTGAAACTCTGGTGATTGCTCCTGATGATAAGATTCCAGGGTTGAGTCAGTACTTGGGTGACTTAAGTCAGTCTGTCAAACTGAGCCTGAGAAACCTGGGTGTTGTATTTGATAAAGCCATGTCTCTTGTTCAACACTGCAGAAAACTGACCAGAAACTGTTTCCTTCAACTGAGAAAAATCTCTAAACTTAGGAAAATGTTGTCACGACATGATCTGGATCTTGTAATCCATGCGTTTGTTTCTTCTCGTCTGGACTATTGTAACAGTTTGTTTTCATGTCTTAACAAGAAGGATGTGTCTCGTCTGCAGTTGATTCAGAACTCTGCAGTGAGAATTCTGAGCCGCTCTAGTAGAAGAACTCACATTTCTCCGATCCTTAAAACTCTTCACTGGCTTCCAGTTTCTTTCAGGATCAACTTTAAAATTCTGGTTCTTACTTTCAGAGCTATTCATGGTCAGGCTCCTCCTTACATCACTGATCTGATCCAGCCTTACACCCCAGCTCGGTCTCTGAGGTCTGTGGATCAGAATCTACTTATGGTTCCACGCACACGGCTCAGGACCAGAGGAGAGAAATCTTTTCAGGCTGTTGCTCCTAAGCTTTGGAACAATCTTCCTCTCTCTTTGCGCTTGATGGATCTACTGACTCCTTTAAGAAACATCTTAAGACGTTTCTATTTGTTCAGGCTTTTCCTTGAATTTCTCGAACTCCTGTGTTGTTCTCAGTATTATCTTGATCTTTGAAGTATGTACTGTTTTGAGTATTGTTTTGATTGTTAAAGCGCTTTGTGACCCTGGTCTCGAAAAGCGCTATATAAATAAATATTACTTACTTACTTACTTACTTACTATATTGCACTATTTTTAACTTGTTAATATTTATTTTTATACTTTTGTATACATCAATTCTATGCAATATTTAAAACATTATTTATTTGTTATATTTATACTATATTACACTATTTTTAACTTATTAATATTTATATTTATACTTTTATAAACATTTAATTCTATGCAATATTTAAAACCTTATTTATTTATTATTTGTATACTATATTTCACTATTTTAAACGTATTAATATTTATATTTATACTTTTATAAACATTTAATTCTATCTAATATTCAAAACATTATTTATTTATTATTTTATACTATATTGCACTATTTTTAACTTATTAATATTTATATTTATACTTTTATAAACATTTAATTCTATGCAATATTTAAAACCTTATTTATTTATTATTTGTATACTATATTTCACTATTTTAAACGTATTAATATTTATATTTATACTTTTATAAACATTTAATTCTATCTAATATTCAAAACATTATTTATTATTATTTTTATACTATATTGCACTATTTTTAACTTGTTAATATTTATTTTTATACTTTTGTATACATTAATTCTATGCAATATTTAAAACTTTATTTATTTGCTCTATTTATACTATATTGCACTATTTTTAACCTATTAATATTTATATTTAAAATGAGAAAACGTACCAGGGTCAAAACCGGGAAGGAAAAACAATCTTGAAGCGGAGTCTAAAATGTTAATCACAAACTAGACAAAAACAGGAAAACAAGTGTGACGAACCGACAAAGACTGAGGGAGAGTGAACAGAATAAGATGCTGCCAGCAATCAGTGGCAGCTGTGGAGCAGAAGAACACAAGACAGGTGAAGACAGTAACAATCAGCAGGAGAACACAAGACAGGTGAAGACAATAACTAATCAGCAGGAGAACACAAGACCAGGTGAAGACAATAACAATCAGCAGGAGAACACAAGACCAGGTGAAGACAATAACTAATCAGCAGGAGAACACAAGACAGGTGAAGACAATAACAATCAACAGGAGAACACAAGACAGGTGAAGACAATAACAATCAGCAGAAGAACACAAGACAGGTGAAGACAGTAACAATCAGCAGGAGAACACAAGACAGGTGAAGACAATAACAATCAGCAGGAGAACACAAGACCAGGTGAAGACAATAACAATCAGCAGGAGAACACAAGACCAGGTGAAGACAATAACTAATCAGCAGGAGAACACAAGACAGGTGAAGACAATAACTAATCAGCAGGAGAACACAAGACAGGTGAAGACAATAACTAATCAGCAGGAGAACACGAGACAGGTGAAGACAATAACTAATCAGCAGGAGAACACAAGACCAGGTGAAGACAATAACAATCAGCAAGAGAACACACGACAGGTGAAGACAGTAACAATCAGCAGGAGAACACAAGACAGGTGAAGACAATAACAATCAACAGGAGAACACAAGACAGGTGAAGACAATAACAATCAGCAGAAGAACACAAGACAGGTGGAGACAATAACAATCAGCAGGAGAACACAAGACAGGTGAAGACAATAACAATCAGCAGAAGAACACAAGACAGGTGAAGACAGTAACAATCAGCAGGAGAACACAAGACAGGTGAAGACAATAACTAATCAGCAGGAGAACACAAGACAGGTGAAGACAATAACAATCAGCAGAAGAACACAAGACAGGTGAAGACAATAACAATCAACAGGAGAACACAAGACAGGTGAAGACAATAACAATCAGCAGAAGAACACAAGACAGGTGAAGACAATAACAATCAGCAGAAGAACACAAGACAGGTGAAGACAGTAACAATCAGCAGGAGAACACAAGACAGGTGAAGACAATAACAATCAGCAGGAGAACACAAGACCAGGTGAAGACAATAACAATCAGCAGGAGAACACAAGACCAGGTGAAGACAATAACTAATCAGCAGGAGAACACAAGACAGGTGAAGACAATAACTAATCAGCAGGAGAACACAAGACAGGTGAAGACAATAACTAATCAGCAGGAGAACACAAGACAGGTGAAGACAATAACAATCAACAGGAGAACACAAGACAGGTGAAGACAATAACAATCAGCAAAAGAACACAAGACAGGTGAAGACAGTAACAATCAGCAGGAGAACACAAGACAGGTGAAGACAGTAACAATCAGCAGGAGAACACAAGACAGGTGAAGACAATAACAATCAGCAGGAGAACACAAGACCAGGTGAAGACAATAACAATCAGCAGGAGAACACAAGACCAGGTGAAGACAATAACTAATCAGCAGGAGAACACAAGACAGGTGAAGACAATAACTAATCAGCAGGAGAACACAAGACAGGTGAAGACAATAACTAATCAGCAGGAGAACACGAGACAGGTGAAGACAATAACTAATCAGCAGGAGAACACAAGACCAGGTGAAGACAATAACAATCAGCAGGAGAACACAAGACAGGTGAAGACAATAACTAATCAGCAGGAGAACACAAGACAGGTGAAGACAATAACTAAACAGCAGGAGAACACAAGACAGGTGAAGACAATAACTAATCAGCAGGAGAACACAAGACAGGTGAAGACAATAACTAAACAGCAGGAGAACACAAGACCAGGTGAAGACAATAACTAATCAGCAGGAGAACACAAGACCAGGTGAAGACAATAACTAAACAGCAGGAGAACACAAGACCAGGTGAAGACAATAACTAAACAGCAGGAGAACACAAGACCAGGTGAAGACAATGACAATCAGCAGGGGAACACAAGACCAGGTGAAGACAATAACAATCAGCAGGAGAACACAAGACAGGTGAAGACAATAACTAATCAGCAGGAGAACACAAGACCAGGTGAAGACAATGACAATCAGCAGGGGAACACAAGACCAGGTGAAGACAATAACAATCAGCAGGAGAACACAAGACAGGTGAAGACAATAACAATCAGCAGGAGAACACAAGACCAGGTGAAGACAATAACTAATCAGCAGGAGAACACAAGACAGGTGAAGATAATAACTAATCAGCAGGAGAACACAAGACAGGTGAAGACAATAACAATCAGCAGGAGAACACAAGACAGGTGAAGACAATAACAATCAGCACGAGAACACAAGACCAGGTGAAGACAATAACTAATCTGCACGATAACACAAGACCAGGTGAAGACAATAATAATCAGCACGAGAACACAAGACCAGGTGAAGATAATAACTAATCAGCAGGAGAACACGAGACAGGTGAAGACAATAACAATCAGCAGGAGAACACAAGACAGGTGAAGACAATAACAATCAGCAGGAGAACACAAGACCAGGTGAAGACAATAACTAATCAGCAGGAGAACACAAGACAGGTAAAGACAATAACAATCAGCAGGAGAACACAAGACAGGTGAAGACAATAACTAATCAGCAGGAGAACACAAGACAGGTGAAGACAATAACAATCAGCAGGAGAACACAAGACCAGGTGAAGACAATAACAATCAGCAGGAGAACACAAGACCAGGTGAAGACAATAACAATCAGCAGGAGAACACAAGACAGGTGAAGACAATAACAATCAGCGGGAGAACACAAGACAGGTGAAGACAATAACAATCAGCAGGAGAACACGAGACAGGTGAAGACAATAACCAATCAGCAGGAGAACACAAGACAGGTGAAGACAATAACTAATCAGCAGGAGAACACAAGACAGGTGAAGACAATAACAATCAGCAGGAGAACACAAGACCAGGTGAAGACAATAACAATCAGCAGGAGAACACAAGACCAGGTGAAGACAATAACAATCAGCAGGAGAACACAAGACAGGTGAAGACAATAACAATCAGCAGGAGAACACAAGACAGGTGAAGACAATAACAATCAGCAGAGAACACAAGACAGGTGAAGACAATAACTAATTAGCAGGAGAACACAAGACCAGGTGAAGACAATAACTAATCAGCAGGAGAACACAAGACAGGTGGAGACAATAACTAATCAGCAGGAGAACACACGACCAGGTGAAGACAATAACTAATCAGCAGGAGAACACAAGACAGGTGAAGACAATAACTAATCAGCACAAGAACACAAGACAGGTGAAGACAATAACTAATCAGCAGGAGAACACAAAACCAGGTGAAGACAATAACAATCAGCAGGAGAACACAAGACAGGTGAAGACAATAACAATCAGCAGGAGAACACAAGACAGGTGAAGACAATAACAATCAGCAGGAGAACACAAGACCAGGTGAAGACAATAACTAATCAGCAGGAGAACACAACACAGGTGAAGACAATAACAATCAGCAGGAGAACACAAGACAGGTGAAGACAATAACAATCAGGAGGAAAACACAAGACCAGGTGAAGACAATAACTAATCAGCAGGAGAACACAAGACCAGGTGAAGACAATAACAATCAGCAGGAGAACACAAGACCAGGTGAAGACAATAACTAATCAGCAGGAGAACACAAGACCAGGTGAAGACAATAACTAATCAGCAGGAGAACACAAAACAGGTGAAGATAATAACTAATCAGCAGGAGAACACAAGACAAGTGGAGACAATAACAATCAGCAGGAGAACACAAGACAGGTGAAGACAATAACAATCAGCAGGAGAACACAAGACAGGTGAAGACAATAACAATCAGCAGGAGAACACAAGACAGGTGAAGACAATAACAATCAGCAGGAGAACACAAGACAGGTGAAGACAATAACAATCAGCAGGAGAACACAAGACAGGTGAAGACAATAACAATCAGCAGGAGAACACAAGACAGGTGAAGACAATAACTAATCAGCAGGAGAACACAAGACGGGTGAAGACAATAACAATCAGCAGAAGAACACAAGACAGGTGAAGACAATAACAATAAGCAGGAGAACACAAGACCAGGTGAAGACAATAACAATCAGCAGGAGAACACAAGACAGGTGAAGACATAACAATCAGCAGGAGAACACAAGACAGGTGAATACAATAACAATCTGCAGGAGAACACAAGACAGGTGAAGGCAATAACAATCAGCAGGAGAACACAAGACAGGTGAAGATAATAACTAATCAGCAGGAGAACACAAGACAGGTGAAGACAATAACAATCAGCACGAGAACACAAGACCAGGTGAAGACAATAACTAATCAGCCCGAGAACACAAGACCAGGTGAAGACAATAATAATCAGCACGAGAACACAAGACCAGGTGAAGATAATAACTAATCAGCAGGAGAACACGAGACAGGTGAAGACAATAACAATCAGCAGGAGAACACAAGACAGGTGAAGACAATAACAATCAGCAGGAGAACACAAGACCAGGTGAAGACAATAACTAATCAGCAGGAGAACACAAGACAGGTAAAGACAATAACAATCAGCAGGAGAACACAAGACAGGTGAAGACAATAACTAATCAGCAGGAGAACACAAGACAGGTGAAGACAATAACAATCAGCAGGAGAACACAAGACCAGGTGAAGACAATAACAATCAGCAGGAGAACACAAGACCAGGTGAAGACAATAACAATCAGCAGGAGAACACAAGACAGGTGAAGACAATAACAATCAGCGGGAGAACACAAGACAGGTGAAGACAATAACAATCAGCAGGAGAACACGAGACAGGTGAAGACAATAACCAATCAGCAGGAGAACACAAGACAGGTGAAGACAATAACTAATCAGCAGGAGAACACAAGACAGGTGAAGACAATAACAATCAGCAGGAGAACACAAGACCAGGTGAAGACAATAACAATCAGCAGGAGAACACAAGACCAGGTGAAGACAATAACAATCAGCAGGAGAACACAAGACAGGTGAAGACAATAACAATCAGCAGGAGAACACAAGACAGGTGAAGACAATAACAATCAGCAGAGAACACAAGACAGGTGAAGACAATAACTAATTAGCAGGAGAACACAAGACCAGGTGAAGACAATAACTAATCAGCAGGAGAACACAAGACAGGTGGAGACAATAACTAATCAGCAGGAGAACACAAGACCAGGTGAAGACAATAACTAATCAGCAGGAGAACACAAGACAGGTGAAGACAATAACTAGTCAGCACAAGAACACAAGACAGGTGAAGACAATAACTAATCAGCAGGAGAACACAAGACCAGGTGAAGACAATAACAATCAGCAGGAGAACACAAGACAGGTGAAGACAATAACAATCAGCAGGAGAACACAAGACAGGTGAAGACAATAACAATCAGCAGGAGAACACAAGACCAGGTGAAGACAATAACTAATCAGCAGGAGAACACAACACAGGTGAAGACAATAACAATCAGCAGGAGAACACAAGACAGGTGAAGACAATAACAATCAGGAGGAAAACACAAGACCAGGTGAAGACAATAACTAATCAGCAGGAGAACACAAGACCAGGTGAAGACAATAACAATCAGCAGGAGAACACAAGACCAGGTGAAGACAATAACTAATCAGCAGGAGAACACAAGACCAGGTGAAGACAATAACTAATCAGCAGGAGAACACAAAACAGGTGAAGATAATAACTAATCAGCAGGAGAACACAAGACAAGTGGAGACAATAACAATCAGCAGGAGAACACAAGACAGGTGAAGACAATAACAATCAGCAGGAGAACACAAGACAGGTGAAGACAATAACAATCAGCAGGAGAACACAAGACAGGTGAAGACAATAACAATCAGCAGGAGAACACAAGACAGGTGAAGACAATAACAATCAGCAGGAGAACACAAGACAGGTGAAGACAATAACAATCAGCAGGAGAACACAAGACAGGTGAAGACAATAACTAATCAGCAGGAGAACACAAGACGGGTGAAGACAATAACAATCAGCAGAAGAACACAAGACAGGTGAAGACAATAACAATAAGCAGGAGAACACAAGACCAGGTGAAGACAATAACAATCAGCAGGAGAACACAAGACAGGTGAAGACATAACAATCAGCAGGAGAACACAAGACAGGTGAATACAATAACAATCTGCAGGAGAACACAAGACAGGTGAAGGCAATAACAATCAGCAGGAGAACACAAGACAGGTGAAGATAATAACTAATCAGCAGGAGAACACAAGACAGGTGAAGACAATAACAATCAGCAGGAGAACACAAGACCAGGTGAAGACAATAACTAATCAGCAGGAGAACACAAGACAGGTGAAGGCAATAACAATCAGCAGGAGAACACAAGACAGGTGAAGACAATAACTAATCAGCAGGAGAACACAAGACAGGTGAAGACAATAACTAATCAGCAGGAGAACACAAGACCAGGTGAAGACACTAACCAATCAGCAGGAGAACACAAGACAGGTGGAGAGAATAACAATCAACAGGAGAACACAAGACAGGTGAAGACAATAACTAATCAGCAGGAGAACACAAGACCAGGTGAAGACAATAACAATCAGCAGGAGAACACAAGACAGGTGAAGACAATAACTAATCAGCAGGAGAACACAAGACCAGGTGAAGACAATAACTAATCAGCAGGAGAACACAAAACAGGTGAAGATAATAACTAATCAGCAGGAGAACACAAGACAAGTGGAGACAATAACAATCAGCAGGAGAACACAAGACAGGTGAAGACAATAACAATCAGCAGGAGAACACAAGACAGGTGAAGACAATAACAATCAGCAGGAGAACACAAGACAGGTGAAGACAATAACAATCAGCAGGAGAACACAAGACAGGTGAAGACAATAACAATCAGCAGGAGAACACAAGACAGGTGAAGACAATAACAATCAGCAGGAGAACACAAGACAGGTGAAGACAATAACTAATCAGCAGGAGAACACAAGACGGGTGAAGACAATAACAATCAGCAGAAGAACACAAGACAGGTGAAGACAATAACAATCAGCAGGAGAACACAAGACCAGGTGAAGACAATAACAATCAGCAGGAGAACACAAGACAGGTGAAGACATAACAATCAGCAGGAGAACACAAGACAGGTGAATACAATAACAATCTGCAGGAGAACACAAGACAGGTGAAGGCAATAACAATCAGCAGGAGAACACAAGACAGGTGAAGATAATAACTAATCAGCAGGAGAACACAAGACAGGTGAAGACAATAACAATCAGCAGGAGAACACAAGACCAGGTGAAGACAATAACTAATCAGCAGGAGAACACAAGACAGGTGAAGGCAATAACAATCAGCAGGAGAACACAAGACAGGTGAAGACAATAACTAATCAGCAGGAGAACACAAGACAGGTGAAGACAATAACTAATCAGCAGGAGAACACAAGACCAGGTGAAGACACTAACCAATCAGCAGGAGAACACAAGACAGGTGGAGAGAATAACAATCAACAGGAGAACACAAGACAGGTGAAGACAATAACTAATCAGCAGGAGAACACAAGACCAGGTGAAGACAATAACAATCAGCAGGAGAACACAAGACAGGTGAAGACAATAACTAATCAGCAGGAGAACACAAGACCAGGTGAAGACAATAACAATCAGCAGGAGAACACAAGACAGGTGAAGATAATAACAATCAGCAGGAGAACACAAGACCAGGTGAAGACCATTACAATCAGCAGGAGAACACAAGACAGGTGAAGACAATAACAATCAGCAGGAGAACACAAGACCAGGTGAAGACAATAACAATCAGCAGGAGAACACAAGACCAGGTGAAGACAATAACAATCAGCAGGAGAACACAAGACAGGTGAAGACAATAACTAATCAGCAGGTTAAGGGACCAGAAAGGAAACTCACAGACACAGAAGGGAGCAGGTTTCAAAATAAAAACAGGAAACACCAAAAAGGGGCACAAGACATAACAAATTCTATGCAATATTTAAAACATTATTTATTTGTTCTATTTATACTATATTGCACTATTTTTAACTTGTTAATATTAATATTAATATTTTTATATACATTCATTCCATGCAATATTTAAAACATTATTTATTTGTGCTATACATACTATATTGCACTATTTTTAACTTATTAATATTTATGTTTATACTTTTAAATAAATTCATTCCATGCAATATTTAAAACATTATTTATTTATTCTTTTTATACTATATTGAACAACATAACTTATTAATATTAATATTTATACTTTTATAAAAAATAATTCTATGCAATATTTAAAACATTATTTATTTGTTCTATTTATACTATATTGCACTATTTTTAACTTATTAATATTTATATTTATACTTTTATAAACATTAATTCTATGCAATATTTAAAACATTATTTATTTGTTCTAATTATACTATATTGCACTATTTTTAACTTATTAATATTTATACTTTTATATAAATTCATTCCATGCAATATTTAAAACATTATTTATTTGTTCTATTTATACTATATTGGACAAGTTTTAATTTATTAATATTAATATTTATACTTGTATATACATTCATTCTAAGCAATATTTAAAACACTATTTATTTATTCTTTTTATACTATATTGCACTATTTTTTAACTTATTAATATTTCAATTTATACTTTTTATATATATATATATATATATATATATATATATATATATATATATATATATACATTCACTCTATGCTGTGTTTTTAACGGTTGCCAAGCAACGAAATGTCGTTGCCAGTGTTTTTCTGTGCAATGACTATAAATAAAAGTGTCTAAGTTGATATGCGTTTGTGTACTCTGACGTCATTAATTGACAAATCAAACTGCTATTATTATAATTAGTCGCTTTCACTAAGTTCTACACGCACGCATGTCCCTTAAATCCAACAACAATTACACCCAAAAATAACAACAAGTCGTTGTGATTCTGCTGCACTTCTGTCTTCGACCGCACGAGGGAGCCACGCATCTGCCACATGAAAACGAAGCGCGTCACCCCCACCAGTGTATTTACAGTAGAACACAGTGACATGACACACATTCGAGGGGTGACACATAACCACCATGATGACACCTGATGATTTCATCACAGCGTCGCACCATCCAACGTGTTCTGGCGGCTGCAGGGGTTACATGAGTCTCAGGGCCACTGATGGAACTGGAGCTTCCACGAGGTGGGAGGAATATTTGTTGTTCTGTGGACGGAGAGAGGGATGGAGAGAGAGATGGAGAGAGAGATGGAGATGGAGAGAGAGATGCCTCTGAGTCCGTGGGAGGTGAAGGGGCTTTGAGAAGCGAACCATCCCCGCAAAGATCTGCTCCTCAGACGTCAGCACTCGCATCACAGATGTTCCCACAGACACGCAGTGTGGGCTGGAGCTGCAGAGAAAAAAGCCTCAATTGGCTTGTTTTTGAGGTCTGTGTGCGATCATTATAATAAGTGGGCCTCGTGCGTGCCCGCGCGGAGATTTAACTCAAGCACAGCTATTCAAATGGGTTTTTATTTCCAGAGACATTGTGACACAAATGGAACATTCAAATCTAGGAGATAACGTGACAAATGACGTCGACAATAAATATTATCTAAACTAAAGAGTTGGAGAGATATTGACAACAACAACCTTTGACAGGACCTGAAGCCATGAATTCATCTTGTACTAATGTTTATTGTTATTGATGTGTTTTATCATTAAATTGTGTTTATATAATTATTATCTTTTTTTTAAATCTGAAGTGAGTTAAATACAAAACCCAAAGTCTTCATTATTATTATCATTGACAATAAAGCAATTACATCATCACTGTTTTCGTAACATATTAGTGAAATAAATATATATATTATGGTTTGAACAGAGGAGGGTGAATGACATTATAAACTATGGAACCATGACGCATTACTTTCACAGAGCTTACCTAATACAATAAGAACGTTCTAATAGGATTTTCTTTTGATATATTATCGTGCTTTTAATGTATTTAATAGGATTTATTATAGATATAATTGTACTTATTTTATTGTTTCTTATTGTATTATCAGAATCAGTAAAACTTGCAGTGCCAGCGTTGACAACACAGGAATTTAGAAATCAAATATAACAAATCAATCCTTGTCTCAGTGTCAAGGTGACCCGAAGGCCCGGAAACAAATGTGTTTGTGATATCCCTTGTCTTGTCTCTCGGTCGGTTTAAGGTGAAAGACCTCCTCTGCTTCCATAAATACAGATGCAGTGTAAGTAAGTCAGTAAGAAAGTAAGTAAAGGTTCTTTTTAAAGCGCCTTTCTAGACCAGGGTCACAAAGCGCTTGAACAATACAAGATCAAGACAAAATAAGACAAACACAGAAGTTCCAGAAAATCAAGGAAAAGCAAAAATAAAAAGGTCTTAAGATGTTTCATCTTAAGCGGTTCAGGAACCATAAGTAGATTCTGATCCACAGACCTCAGAACCCGAGCTGGGGTGTAAGTCTGGATCAGATCACTGATGGAAGGTCTGACCATGAATAGATCTGAAAGTTAGAACCAGAATTTTAAAGTTGATCCTGACAGAAACTGACAGCCAGTGAAGAGTTTTAAGGATCGTAGAAATGTGAGTTCTTCTACTAGAGCAGGTCAGAATTCTCACAGTGGTGGAGGTCATTCACCGTGAACTGACCTAGAGACAACACAAGGGATACCACAAACACGTTTGTTTTCTTGCCTTTGGGTCACATTGACCCAGAGACAACACATGGTTTAAATAAAACAAGACTAATAAAATGAGATAAAATTCAATTTTAATTTAATATTATTGTTGTTTTTATTATTATTTTTGATGTATTAATGTTGATATGTGAACTGTATGTTCGGATTTACTATAACAAAGTTTAATATTTTTTGTATATAATTGCTGTGAACTGGAAGAATAAAAAAACATATATTAACTTGTCTTAAAGGAAAGTTTACTACTTTTTGTCTTTACATAAACATAAAGTTATCCTAATAGTGAAGTTGTTTTTTATCCCTGGTAACTGCCCCCCAACTGCCACATTCTGGATCTTTTACGACCCATTAACCCCCTTTAAAAGACCATAAAAGCATCAAAGCATCTTTAAAAGAAGTTCTTGTGCGTCCAGGGCCCTGCACTTTTGTCAGTGACCCCGTGTTTCGAGTGAGTCACCCCGGCTAGCTAACGAGGGACTTTCCCCCCAATACTTGCTCTGCATATTTGCCCGCTGACTTAGCCTTTGTAAAAAGTGCCCCATACATGCCTGAAACACACCCCAGTGTGTGTGTGTGTGTGCGTGTGTGTGTGTGTGTGTGTGTGTGTGTGTGTGTGTGTGTGTGTGTGTGGGAGTCTGTCTGAGCCGCCCCCAGCATTCCAGAAGTCACTGTCAGATCGTCTGAAGAGAGACTATCAACCAATTATTGCCATGTGTCCAGATTAGATAGAAAGATGGATAAAACTTTATTGATCTCACGAAAACGACGCTTTAATGTTTTCAAATGTTTTCTCTATAGTCATGAAATCTGAGTTCTTGAGTATTTACTGCCATAATAAGTTACTTTAACTTCCGAATTTATGCAATTTATATTGAATAGAGTTGGATTAACATGAATATATGAGATAATAATTAAATCTCCTAACAAGAATGCCTATATTTTATTATATAAATACATTATTGTAAGTTAAAAAATGTAGAAGGTATTCATATTTTAACATGTACATTTTACTACTGTCAATGCTTGTTTATTTACATTCTTCGGGGTCAACATTATTTGATAACAATAAAAAATGTTACTATAAATATACTTTTTTTTCCTTGAAACCATCAATATATAAATACATATTTAAGGTTGAACTAAACTTTCATCTCGCTGTGTAAGTGTCAGGATTTGATTTGACATTCATCAAAAACACCGATAAATATCTAGATTTATTTTACTTCCTGCTCGCATAAAACTAAAAAAAAACTTTCTGAACTCTGCTCTTGTCAGCGATGGAAATTCCACCGCCCTGTTCCAGCGCGCGGTTCTTATCGATACAATAAAGTGCGTATCAATAGAAGTGCGCACGAACAGGGGCGTGGTTTCCCAGGAATTCTCCTCAGTGACGAGCGTTTCAACCAAATGCCCATATATGGGCATGGACGTGCGTAAGCAGTAACGGCCTACGTGCGACGTCTACGCAGATTGCGTAAAAACACTGGAAACTAGTTTTAACTTGTTCAGCAGATTCGACAGATGATGTGTCCGTTTATGAGCTGGATTTAAAAAATAATAATAATAATTATAGCATGTAATTAGATGTTTAGTATCAACTAGTTTTGATTTATATTTTGAAATAATTAGTGTTTTGTTCATTTTATGTTTGAAATCCAAGTAAACTGATGCAATATGTATCAACATTTTTACTTTTCTGCGTAAGTGTTGTCGCTTCAAAAGTACATTATTTATATACTGTCATTGCTGTGAACGTGTTGAAACAATAAAAAAAAAGAGTGAAAACAAGGTGGATCATTTTTTAAAGACACTTTACTTAAATACACATCACAAATAAAAAAAGACGTTGTAAACATTGGACGTGGTCAGTTTGTCTGGGTCAACCGGGCAAACATAATAATTTACATATAATAAATGCAGCATAGAATGAAGAACAATACAAGGACCTTATTTTTTTCTCAAACTAAAAGGGGGGCCAGACGTGACGACCTGCTTCAGTCTGGATGCTGCCCTGGATTATTAAAGGGTCAAATGGTTCTCTTACAGGGTGTCCAGCATCCGGAAGTACCATTTTTTTATATTCATAAATCTAACTTTTTCTACACATAGCCCTCTGTCCTGTCGATGCAGGACTTCCAGTGTTATTACTTTTTTAAAGATGCTTTTTTTTTTCCAAAAAAGTCTCTTCAGAACGCCTCCATCTTGCTGGTGAGCATCAGTTGACAGCCGCTGCTCACGTGCGTGAGGACCTTCTGCTTGAGCTGGGCCACCTGGTCCCGCAGGACCGAGGCGGTGCTGGACAGCCCGGCGTTGTCGTTCTTCAGACCCTTCACTTTGTCCTCCAGGCGGGCGATGCGCTCCAGCTTGCGCCGCCGGCACTTGGTGGCCGCCATGCGGTTCCTGAGTCGCTTTCGCTCCGCCTTGATCTTCTCCTGGTTCTCCAGGTCGATGGGGGACATCGGGGGGGACCCGTCGCTGCTGCCGAAGTCGGGCACCGTCTGGGGTTCCTCTTTGAGGGCGAGCAGCCGCTGCGGGTGAAGTGCGGACCCGGGGTTGAACTGCAGGTGCGTGGAGGTCTGGGGGTGGTGGTGGCTCTGCTGGTGCGGGGGCAGGTAGCTGATGGTGGCCGTGGGGTAACTGGACGAGGAGGAGGTCGAGGAGAGGCTGCCGCTCGGGCAGTAGGCGTTCAGCGTGGTGTACACGGGCTCGGGCTGCAGGGTGGCACCGAAGACGCCAGGGGCCGCCCCCGGACACGTCGTGACGGGCCCCAGGGACATGGACGGATTGATCTGGTTGATCTTGTGGAGCTCGTCCAGGGCTTTCACGAAACCCTCCGCGAACCCTTCCTGCTCATCCGTGATGCCCCTGTTGTAGAAGTACTGACCCGGCGTCGGGGTGGTGAGGACCCCGTTACTGTTCTGGATGATGAGTCGCTCCAGCTCCGGGGAGGCGAGCTTCAGCGAGCCGACGTCCTGCTGCTGGTGCTGCGGTCCCGCCTGGTACAGGTCCACCTCGGACCTCAGCTGCGACTTCAAGTTGCGGTGATAGGGTTCTGTCAAGTTCATATTCTGCTTTAGCAGTTTATAGTCATGCATGGCCGCCTCGGACTGGCCGTAAGCGGTCAGAAAAGAGTCGTCATGATAAAACGGCTGCTCCATCTTTGTAGACATGAGAGTCGGAGGAGAAAACTCGCTTACCCAGCAGAATATCAACAAATGTCAGCGCCAAATAGTGCGCGCGGCGGGGGAGTCCGTGTCCGCGGTTACAATGAAACTTGAAGAAGAAACAGAAACTAGGACTCCATGAACCGGGAGAGAAAGTCCTGATCAAAAAAAGTCTGGTCCTGTTGTAGGAAAACAATTCCAAAAAAACAGGGGCGTCTCATGTGGTTCCTGCTGAGGTGCGTGTGTGTCAGGCGCGCCACGAACACTTCTTTATATACGCGCACTGAGGCGCGCTCGCTGCCAGGGCAACCCGGCGCTGCGATTGGCTGGGAGGGGGCCGAAGCCACGCCCACCTCGCGATGACGTTATTGCCGGGAAGACGCGACTGTAAACAAGCCCGAAGGCAACAGAGGTTCGCTCGAAGGATTCCATGGCGCAGCAAAGAAGTGAAAAAGCTCAAGTAAGACACAAGACACTTTTTTTTTTAAACATTATTCTAATTCAAAAACAATAAAACGTCGATTTATCTCTCATTTGGCGCCACGACACAATCTTACGGGTCGAAATATTTAATTATTTAATATCAAAACTATCAACAAAACATATTTCATCGAGTGTGGTTCGTTGTATTTTATAAAAAAATAAATAATTTCCATCAAATTATTTCTAAAAAAAAAAGGCCGACAGCGTTTATTCATTGTGTCGCTTCCTGCGGAGGAAGTCCTGGTGACCAAATATGGGCAAAGTGACGCTGCCGCTCCCGTCCGGGAGAACCGGTAAGACACGCCCACTCGTGCCAGCGCCAACTATTCCCATATAAACTCCCATGTGCGGGTCTGTCAGGGACTTTCAGGAGGGAGGGAAAGTGAAGAAATAAAAAGGGCCAATTGATTAAGTCCTGTTCACTTCACCAATGAAAGAAAAAAATACAAATAAAATAAAGTGGAAAAACGTGTAAATGTGTTTATATAAAATAATACCAACTACAATCTAGTTCTTTGCTACAACACACCATGACTTATTATGTACTTTATGCATTAGATCTACTATAATATATATATATATATATATATATATATATATATATATATATATTATTTCAATATAATAAAATGTCCTCAGGGGCCACATTTTACACAGCTGTGAGGGGCCATCAAGCAAAAATAAAGTATGAAATTAAATAAAAACATTATTTAACATTTAAACCTAATGTGAAGTATGTTCTTTTCTAAATATATTTCTTATACTCAGTCTTATCAGAGGCAATAATACTCAGAAATGTCAAAAGCAAAAGAAAAAAAGTCCTAAAAAAGAACCTTAAAGTAAGTTTGAGAGACAATTACTAATAAAATAATGAAGTATAAAATATAAATGTTTGTTTCTACATGATCTTTGACCCCTTACATTCAGTCAAAGGGACCCAGGGCCGCACTTTGCCCAGGTCAGGGGGTCAATTACAAGAACTGGTGAATGTCAACTGAGGAACTTGTTCGGTTTTTGTAATATAGTTTATCAAGGAAAATATCAAGGGAGTTGGCCTGTCCTACATTAATGTGCCACTTCCTGTCAAACAGGAAGTGGGTCACAGACGGTGTGCTTTAAGGTGGATGATTATTTTCAATCAAGACATAGTACAAGTCAGGACTTTAACGCCAAATGTTCCTTGTGTAGCCACATTATTCTATTTTTAAAAAATCCTGAATCTCCCATTTTCAAAGTGATTCTTCAACAATTACAGATTCCTCGCACAAACACTGAGCGCACCTGTTTCTGTTGTTGAAAATGGATTCTTTGTCTCCTGTTTGTAATTCTTCCAACGCCTACACAGACGGAGACGAATGCCTGCACCGTTGTATCCCAGATCCCTGCGCAGACAGAACAGGTCAGGCTGGATGTTTGTTCAACTGAATCCTCCGGCTGCACCTGAGGAGTGATTCTCCGCTCCGAGAAAAAAAAAGAAAAAAAAATCAATAGTAAACATCTTCCTTCCTACGTTCTTAGGTATGATGTGAATAACATTACTAAACACGCGTTAAAAGAGCTGCTGTGGCTGCAAACAACCTTCAGCTGTGTTTTGATGCCATATGTCACTCAAACAAACACAGAAACTAACAGTGTAAACAAGGAAAAGTCTCACGCCTGCGAACAGCTTTGGCTGTGAGCGCCTCAAATAAAAATCAGCCTTGGAATATGATATAAAAACCACAGTAAAATCTAAAATGTAAATATTAAAAAAGGTTGGCAGTGATATTAAGCTGTTTATTTATGAATAACTACTCATATTTTACTAGTCTATTTTCCCTCTCGTTCTTTTTAAACTAGTAGTTTCTTCACATGAAGATTGTGAAGTTTCCTTTTAGTGTTTGTTTATATAAGTTACAGCTGTTTAGCTAACTTAGCTCCCGGACACTAACCTTTATTTGAGTTTAAGTGCCGTGAGCAATAACCGATTATATCAAAGAGTTGATGTTTAACTTCCTTTTAACCTAAATATTTAGGTCAGGGAATGACTTTCATCATTTCTATTAGCTAGATGATTTTTGCTAACTTAGATTCGAGTATCTTTCCTATATCTTCTTAACTAGTTTCTCAAAAAGTAGTTTCTGTGAAGTTTTTACTACCTTGCATCAGTTTCATACTTATTATTGATGTTAAACTACCTCTAAACTGAAATGTTCCATTTATTTATCCATATTTTTCTCAGCTTGTTGCTAATTTAAATTTTAAAAAATTACAAGCAGTAATTAAATTAACATTTTATTGCATTTTTGCCTCTTTCTGAAAAAGTAGTTTTATTTATTTGAAGCTTGTAAAGTTTGCTTTAACCGTTCGTGTTTATTAGTTAGCTGTTTAGCTAACTTTAGCTAACCGTCTCTACCGCTTCATCTTTCCAGTATATTTATAGAAGTTCCTCAACGAATTACTGTTTCTATGAAATTTGACTTCCTAGCAACAATAACCTATAAATTGTGCATGTTAAACAACCTAATGTTTTAGTCATTTAGTCATATTTATCGTTAACATTTCTTTTAGGTAGCTCTTTAGCTAACTTAGCTCCCACTAGCTAACGTTCCATCTTTCCCATTTGTTTTAAGTAGTTTCTCCAAAAATTACAGTTTCTATGAAGTTTTGACTACCTTGCATCAGTTTCCTATTTATATTGATGTTCAACTACCTCTAAAATGAAATATTTCATGTATTTATCCATATTTTTCTTAGCTTGCTGTCAATGTAAATGCTTTTCACAAGTAAATTAAGTAATTCAATTAAAATTTTACAAATTTTATTATTTCTAAACAAGCGGTTTTATTTATTTTTAGCTTGTAACGTTTGCTTTAAGTGTTCGTTTTTAAGCGCTATTTAGCTAACTTAGCTAACGGTTGCTACCGCTACATCTATATTTTTACAAGTTCCTCAACCAACTACTGTTTCTATGAACGTTTGACTTCCTAGCAACAGTAACCTATACATTGTCAATGTTAAACTTCCTCTAAACTTAATATTTCAGTCAGGAAATAATTTTGAACATGTAGATTTATTTTAGGTAGCTGTTTAGCGAAGTTAGCAAACGGTTGCTACCGCTACATCTATATACAAGTTCCTCAACCAATTACTGTTTCTATGAAAGTTTGATTTCCTAGCAACAGCAACCTATACTGTACATGTTCAATGTTAAACTACCTCTAAACTTAATATTTCAGTCAGGAAATAATTTTGATCATGTTCATTTCTTTTAGTTAGCTGTTTAGCTAACTTAGCAAACGGTTGCTACCGCTACATCTATATACAAGTTCCTCAACCAATTACTGTTTAATTTCTTTTAGGTAGCTATTTAGCAAACCTAGCTCCCAGTAACGTTCCATCATTCCCATTTATTTGAACTAGTTTCTCAAACAATTACCGCTTTTATGAAAGTTTCAGTTCCTTGCATCAGTTTCCTCTTTGTTGTCGATGTTTAACGACTGCTAAAATTGAATATTTTTAGTAGATTTTGCTCAATCATTAGCATGCTGCTAATTTGAAATGCTGTTCATTGTCATTTTGTGGTCGATTTGTCACCTGTCAAAGATGTAGCCAGAGCTGCTGGTTTGATTATCGACTTATATCTGAAATAAGTCTTATTTATCAGATTTGAAAATAGTTTTTTGAGTGTTGATGACCCGGAGAAAGTTTTCAAGCGGACAAAACATCTCTTGGGGAAAAAAAAGGTGTGAAGACGATTTCCAAGATGTAATCACGACCTGGTGGGATCTAATCCTCATGGCATTCCTAGTCCTAATCCGATTTTCTTTATGTTCCCATGGATATGTCCATACAAAGAAGGTAAACAACATTTCCTGGCAGCGTTCCGTCATAAACGCTATTCTCTGCAGGTCCGGGCCGAGCGTTCGCTCTGCGGTGCGGTCGAGGTTGACCACGATCCCGGAGTGTTTACTGGAACACTTGAGCGGTGGAATACTGCCGACACGAGTGTCCAAACAATCATTACACGGACAGAAGTGGTTATTAGACGCACGTGTGGGCGTGAACGCCAGAGACGACTTGAGATTTTTTTGGTTTAGTTTTAGCAGAAGCTCTTCTCAAAGTTTCCGGCAGTTGACCGAGCTCAAGCCGGAAAAATCATCTAATATTAAAAGTTTTTCCAACATTTAAGTCACGTCTCATGTCTGGTTAGACTCTTGGAAAGACTGTGGAAATATAGATATTGCGTTATTACATTTTAAAGTAATTAACTTGAATTAATTCTATATTGAAAGGTTGAATTTATTTGAAAGTAAGTAAGTAATTTTTATTTATATAGCACTTGTCCAGACCAGGGTCACAAAGCGCTTAAACAATCAAAACAATATTCAATAAAGTATATACTTTAAAGGGCAAGATATTTGTAAAACAAAACATTTTCCAAATAAATCCCTTTTTTTACACATTGAATTTGATGTTCTTATTGCAATGATTCAAAAATATTTGATCTTAATTCAATATTTTTGAATTCCTAGCCTTTTTAAATTCAATATAAAAAATGTTGGTATGATAGCATCACCAGACATTACCAATGGAGCGCCGAGCTACTCGATCGAACTTTCAGCCAATCACGCGACGTGTAGATGATCACGTGACGACGTAGAAGCTCTGAAGCGTCAATTTAAAATATTTTATGTATTTATCCATATTTTTCTTCGGTTGCTGTCAATTTAAATGCTTTTCACGAGTAAATTAAGTAATTTAATTAAGATTTTACACATTTTATCTCTTAAGCCGTTTTATTTATTTTAAGCTTGTAAAGTTTGCTTTAAGCGTTTATTTAAAAAAATTAACAATAAAGTTCATTAAAAAACAATAATTTTATAATAAAATGTAAAAACACAACCAAATCCAACCTTTCAAAGTAGAAATGATTCTATTCAATTATTTAAAAGTATTATTTTGAGGCTTAAAAAAAGAAGAACATGTCAGTGAAATATTCTGATGACACTGATATACGTCCAGAAGTCCTTGAAGTGCTTCTTCTGGAATGTTGATATTTTGGGTGGGGGGGGCGGGGCTTGAGGGCATCTGGTCGGGCATGAGTCTGGAAGAACTGGATCAGCGCCAGAAACCACCTGAGTTTTTTTTTTGTTTACCTGCGTTTGTTCCTGGGCCAGTGGAGAGCGAAGGGAGAGCCCCGGGGCTGCAGGGAAGAAGTTCAACCTCAAGATTAGTCAAAGTGAGTGTGCGATCAGACACGCCAGGGTGGAGCAGGAGTGTGTGAGTGTGCCTTTTTTTTCTCTTCTTCTCCTTCTTCTACTGCAACATCCAAGTCCGCCCGGAGGAAAATAACACAAGGGAGTGAAGAATGAAGACTATTGTAACATGGTGTCTCTACTTTCACTGTTGACTTACGAGCAGGACGAGGTAGTTCCATCATGTTTACTTTAATTCAATATTCAATGATTAAAATACTATTCATCTGCTCGTATAGTTCCTGTTCTTTTTAGACAATATTTTATTTTCATTATTACACGTTTTAAAAACACTAATTCTTTCGACTGTTGCTGACGACTTTGAACCCTGGCTAGCTGGGACAAATGTAAGACAAGACGGTTTTGAAGTATAACAGCGGCATTAAAATATTGAAAAGTTGGATTAAAAATGTTAAAAATGGAAATATATATTTATATTTCTTTAGCAAAGAATAGGCTTTTTGATTGTGTGATTTTTACGTCGTCATGTGATCGTCTGCGCCTCGCGTGATTGGCTGAAAGTTCGATCAAGTAGCTCGGTACTCGTTTGGTTTTGTCTGGTGGCTTTATTACACCAACATTCTTATATTGAATTTAAAAGTCTACAAATTAAAAAAATAATCATTTAAGATACTGTATTTTTAAATAATTGAAGTAAGAATATCAAACTCTATGTGTAAAATATTTTTTTAAAGAGAAAATTCAACATTTCAATGTATACATTATTAAACTAAATGATTAAAAATAGTAATTAAATGCTTACAGAAAAAAAAAACATTTAAGTATTAAAGTATTATAGTATTATAGTAGTCTAAAGTTTCACATTTTAAAATGTTAAATTCAGTCAATATATCTGATGCAACTCAAGTACTTAAGTGTGTATTACCAAGTGTATTATTGTGTATTTGTGGTCGCAGGAGAATGTTTGCATCAGTCATGACTGCAGGAGGGAAATCCCCCGAGAGCGTCTCCAGCCTTCAGCACGAGCTAACAAAGCGTCTTTTCACAGACGGCCATGTCTCACCTTCTCAAGCGTCTCATTGTGCGTCGCCACCTCGCCACAGCTCCGCCATTGTCCGCCGCCCCGCGAGTCTCGACTCCTCCATCGGTGACTCAGGGCGGCCCGGGGTCGAGCAGGGGTCACAGAGAGCCCACTCCCCCTCAACCTCCCTCCGAGCTCACGCCTCCCTTCGGCCTCCGTGACCTTCACAACTCCCAAAAAACGCCTACTCAGCAGAAAAGGCTTGTCAGTGAGGTTTGTTTGTGACTCCTTTGACATAATCGCTCCTCTCATCCCGACCGTGGTCTCGTCTAATAATAGACCGATCATCATCATCATCATCATCATCATCATCGTCTTCGTCGTCCTGGTCAACGCCACACGACAGCGCCGCCATTCTCCTCCGCTGACCTTCACGCTGCACATCAACCACCAAAGTACTCTGAAGATACATTGTTGCTGCTTTTTAGCTCGGATCGACTGGAGATTTACTCTTGTTTTTAGTTTTACTTTATCATTACTTCACTTTTAATATCCTTTTATGAATTTAATAAGTCCATACGTCTCCGATTTTATCATTTATCTTTTAATAAAGTCGCATTAAATTGAATTAATTAAGATAAAAGTCGATTTTTTTCTATTATTAAATCTTTGTCTTATTGCTGTTGTTTATATTTTCATGCAGAACAACTTCATAAATGCTTCGTCACGTTTAACACAAAGTTGAATTTAAAAACAAGCGATGGAGAGAAAGAGGGAAAGATTGAGGGCGGAAAGAGTGAAAGAGAAAGCGAGAGATAAGGAGGGAGACGAAGGAAAGGCATGAAGGGGGGGAATCAAGAGACGGAGAGGAGTAGAAAAGAGTGGAGAGGGAGATAAGATAGAGAGATAAAGACAGGGGGAGAGAGGGAGGGAGGGAAGGTAAGAGGGTGAGAAAGGTGGAGAGGGAGAGAGAGAAGAGTAGATAGAGAAGGAGGAGGAGAGACGACGGGAGATAGGGAGGGATGGATAGAAGAGAGTGTGAGAGAGATAAAGACGGGGGAGAGAAATAGAGAGGTAGGGAAGGGAAACGAGAGAAAGGTTGGGATAGAGAGATGGGAAAAAACAAGAGAGAAGTAAAAAGAGAGAGGGAGGAGGAGAGAGAAGGAGACCGAGAGGGGGTAAGAGAGAGAGGAAGAGAGATAAAGAGGGGGGAGGAAGACAAGGAGAGAGAGAGAAGGGAGAGAAAAGGGATCAGGAGAGGGAAAAGAGATAGATAAGTAAAGAGAGGGAGGGAGGAGTGGAGCGATAGAGAGGGACGGAGGGAGTCAGGAGGGGAAAGAAATAAGCAGAAAGAGAGGAAGAGAGAGATGAGGGTGAGAGAGGGAGTCAGGATTTAAAGGAGGAGGAGAGAGCATGGGAAGAAGAGAAAGAGGGGGGGAGAGGTAAATCGAGGGGAGAGCATGGGTTAAAAAAGAGCGAGAGAAAAAGAGGGGATGAACAGAGGAGAAGTGCTGGAGGTCAACACACCTCCAGGTCTGGTCCAACATCTTCATCTCATTTAGCTCCTCGTCATCATCAAAGGATGGATGGAGATCAAAGAGGACGAGAGTCTTCACGAGACAAACAATTGGATCCAGATCCAGCCGCTGACCTGCTTTTTCTTTTCTTCATTCCTCTCCTCCATTCTTCCTCCTTTTTCTTCACCTCCTCTCCTCACTGAAGCTAACGCTAACTAGCATGGGATGCTAGCTCTTAATCAGGAACTTCCTGTTGCAAGTATCGTGTTTGGATTTGAAACAAAAGTGCAGCGTTTGAGGTTCTAGCATCGACTGCACGAGTCACGATTATTTAAAAAACCGAACGTTCTGCGTTTTTTTTTCTGTCTGCGTCTGCAGCTCCTCTGGCGCCGCGAGGCCCGTCTGTCCCTACAAGCCCCAACATGGCCGCCCGATCACTTCCTGTGAGACTCAAACCCAAAAGAGTGTCGGCGCCGCTTCTCACCTCAGCGGACGATGTTTACGCCTCACACTCCGGCGGCGGCGGGCGGAGGCTAACGTGGCGACCGCTAGCGATTAGCAGCTTGTGGTCCGCAGTGTGGCGGACCAATGATCACGGGTTTAACCGGGTTTAACCGAAGCTGGAACAGCTGCTGCTGCGTCAGATAAACACACAACGTGTGCGTGTTAGGACACATCGTTCTTCTCCACGGATGTCCAGCTGTCCAGGGTGTCCCGCGTCACACTTCTATCAGTTTCAGAAAGTCCTGACACACACACACTTTTATACAAACGACACTTAACACACAACATAGCTGAGAGTTAAACACTGACACACACACTTTCATACAAACTAAACTTAACATATATGTGTTCAATATCACAGGAATAACACACTCAAACTACACTTAACACACAGGTGTGTTAAACCCAGACACACACACACTCAACTCTGATATACACACCTTCATACAACTACACACACAACAAAAATGTGTGTATAAACATGACTGAAAATCAACACACTTCAACTCTGATTAACACACTTTCCTACAAACTACACTAAACACACATGTGTGTTAAAACCCTGACGGACACACTTTCCTGCAAACTACGCTTAAAACACGACACACGTGTGTTAAACCCTGACACGCACACACACACTCAACTCTGATATACACACCTTCATACAACTACACACACAAACATGTGTGTATAAACATGACTGGAAATCAACACACTTCAACACTGATTACCACACTTTCCTACAAACTACACACAACATGTTTGTGTTCAACAAATTGTCAAGTTAACACACTGTAACTGTGACACACATAATTGCAATCAAAATACAGTTAACACACAACACATATGTGTGTTAAACACTGACACACACCCCTTGATACAGAACATACTCAACACGTTCAACATGTCCTAATTGTTAACACAATTCAACTCTGACACACATGTTCATACTAACTACGCATAACACACAACACACCTGTGTGTTCAACATGTCTGAAAGTTAATACAATTCAACTATTAACACACCCTTTCCTACAAACTACACTCATCATGCGTGTGTTCAACAAATTGTCAAGTTAACACACCTGTGTGTTTAACACTGACACAAACTTTCATACATGCTTCCACTAACACACAACACACACATACGTCCTGACACACACACTCAACTATGATATACACACTGTCATATAAACTACACAAAAAAATGAATTAAATGAACTCCATTTAACTAAGACACACACACTTTCACACCATCTACACACTACACACATGTGTGCTCAAAAATCGTTAAAATTGACACACTTAAACACAATTAACACACAACACATATATGTTAAACACTGACACACACCCTTTTCATACAGGCCATACTCAACACACACGTGTGTGTATTCAAAATGACTGAAAATAAACACAATCCAGCTCTGACGGACACACTTTCATACAAACTACACAAACACACAACAGACTTTTGTGTTAAACACTGACACACTCACTTGCCTACACACTACACTCGACACACAACACACGTTTGTGTTCAACATGACTGAAAATAAACACAATCCAACTCTGACGGACACACTTTCATACAAACTAAACACACACACACAACAGACTTTTGTGTTAACCCCTGACACACTCACTTGTGTACCAACTACACTCGACACCCAACACACGTTTGTGTTCAACATGACTGAAAATAAACACAATCCAACTCTGACTGACACACTTTCATACAAACTAAACACACACACACAACAGACTTTTGTGTTAACCCCTGACACACTCACTTGTGTACCAACATCACTCGACACCCAACACACGTGTGTGTTCAACAAGTGACTCATCAATTCCGTTTTTACGTGTATAAGAACATCACAAACCAGTGAACACACAAGTCGACACAGTGACCGGCTCTTCTTCAGGTGCCGCCGTGATCTCATCCTACTGTTTGCTTCGTCTCCACGGCGACGGTCGGACGCTCTGTCGCGAGCTGCAGATGTTTACGGGGAAAGAAGAAGAAGCAGAAGAAGAAGAAGTCGTGGAGCAGCGTGTTAGCAGCGCGGGACCAGAATAGCGAGGCCCGAGGGTTGGGGGTTCACCTCCGAGGCGACCCCGGCGTGCGATTGAAGAGCCGCTCTGAAGGTGACGAGTAGGTGGTCTCGCCCCGCGGCGCCTGAACCGCCGACACGCTCTCGTCTTCGCCGCGTTCTCACCGTTCCGTCTGAAGATCAGAGATTTCGCTCCAGTCACAGCCGACACAACAACAACACACACCTTCGGAGGCAACACACACACACACACAGCAGCTACACAACGGTCGCTCTCGCGCCGAGAGAAAGTTTGTTGTTTCTCAGATGAATAATGAAGCTTCGAACGAGCTGTGATTCACACACGTCGCTGACATTTATCAGTGTGTTGCAGATGGACGACTCTGTGGCATTTAAGTGTGTTGTTGTGTGTTACTGTGAGGCCTGCTGGTTGTCATGAGACGCACAGGTGTCTGTTGGTTTTAATAAAGCAGGTGGCCACACACACACACAAACACACACACACACTTTCATATAAACGACAACCATATATGCAACATCTGTGTGTGTTCAACCTGACACAATGAAACACACATTTTCACAAAAAAACGTTACTTGGAACACAACACACGTGTGGTAAACACTTACACACACACTTTCATTCCAACTACACATGTGTGTGTTCAACTTGACTGAAAGTTAACACACTTTAACTCTGACACACACAGTTTCTTGTTTGACAATCTGTCCATTTAACACACTTTAACTTTGACACACACATTTGCATACAAACTACACTTAAAACACAACACACACGTGTTTAACATTACACACACTTTCCCACAAACGACACGTGTCTTACAAATAGGCCTACAAGTTAACACACTTTTACTTTGACACACACACTTGCATACAAACTACACTTAAAACACAACACACACGTGTTTAACATTACACACACTTTCCCACAAACGACACGTGTCTTACAAACAGGCCTACAAGATAACACACTTTTACTCTGACACACACACTTGCATACAAACTACACTTAAAACACAACACACACGTGTTTAACATTACACACACTTTCCCACAAACGACACGTGTCTTACAAATAGGCCTACAAGTTAACACACTTTTACTTTGACACACACACTTGCATACAAACTACACTTAAAACACAACACACACATGTTTAACGTTACACGAACTTTCCCACAAACGACACATGTGTCTTACAAATAGGCCTACAAGTTAACACACTTTTACTCTGACACACACACTTGCATACAAACTACACTTAAAACACAACACACACGTGTTTAACGTTACACAAACTTTCCCACAAACGACACATGTGTCTTACAAACAGGCCTACAAGTTAACACACTTTTACTCTGACACACACAGTTTCTTGTTTGACAATCTGTCCATTTAACACACTTTGACTTTGACACACACACTTGCATACAAACTACACTTAAAACAAGACACACACGTGTTTAACATTACGCACACTTTCCTACAAAAGACACACACAACACATGTGTCTTACAAACAGGCCTACAAGTTAACACACGTTTACTCTGACATACACACTTTCATACAAACTACACTTGACACACATGTGTGTTCAACAATTGGTCCAGTTAACACACTTTGACACACACACACAGTTGCATACAAACTAAACTTATCACACAACACACGTGTTTAAGATTACACACACTGTCCCACAAACGACACACACAACACATGTGTCTTACAAACAGGCCTACAAGTTAACACACTTTTAATCTGACACAAACACTTTCATACAAACTACGCACACAATACATGTGTATGTAACGTCTTGAAGTCAACACACTTGACACACACACTTGCATACAAACTACACTTATCACACAACACAAATTTGTTTCACATGACACTTTCATATAAAATACACAAGACACAAGTGTTTATGTGTACAACAATTTGTAAAGTTAACACGCTTTAACTTAGACACACACACTTGCATACAAACTACACAAAACACAAGTGTGTGTACAACAATTTCTAAAGTTAACACACTTTAACTTAGACAAACACACTTGCATACAAACTACACAAAACACAAGTGTGTGTACAACAATTTCTAAAGTTAACACACTTTAACTTAGACACACACACTTGCATACAAACTACACAAAACACAAGTGTGTGTACAACAATTTCTAAAGTTAACACACTTTAACTTAGACACACACACTTGCATACAAACTACACAAAACACAAGTGTGTGTACAACAATTTCTAAAGTTAACACACTTTAACTTAGACACACACACTTGCATACAAACTACACAAAATACAAGTGTGTGTACAACAATTTCTAAAGTTAACACACTTTAACTTAGACACACACACTTGCATACAAACTACACAAAACACAAGTGTGTGTACAACAATTTCTAAAGTTAACACACTTTAACTTAGACACACACACTTGCATACAAACTACACAAAACACAAGTGTGTGTACAACAATTTCTAAAGTTAACACACTTTAACTTAGACAAACACACTTGCATACAAACTACACAAAACACAAGTGTGTTTACAACGATTTCTAAAGTTAACACACTTTAACTAAGACACACACACTTTTATTCAAACTATAATTAGAACTCAACACACGTGTGGTAAACACTTACACACACACACCTTCATTCCAACTACACTCAACACACACGTGTGTTTATCTGATTGAAAGTTAAAACACTTGAAATCTGACACACACACACACACACCTTCATACAAACTACACACAGCACAGGTGTGTGTTAAACAAGTGTTGAAGTTAACAATGATGATGATGAGACACACTGAACATCCACCATTTTATTAACAATTCAATCATATTAATGTTCATCACACACACACACACACACACACACACACACACACACACATGCACACACACACACACACACACACGAGTGAGTCATGATGTCAGATGAAATATTTATCCTGATCGCTCCGGAGCCAAAACTTTTTGTGTTGCCAAACCGTGAGGCTGCAGGGGTGCGTGGGCGTCCGTGAGGGAAGAAAGTCCAGACCGTCGATACCTGGACCTGCAGGCCAGTCAGAGCAGGTGCAGCAGAAGCTCGTGGTCAGAAGAACGTGACGTCGAGCAGCTGAAGATATTCTTCTTATTCAATGTCATCATGAGATGTTTATATTCAACACCTGTTACACGTTTGTACATAAAACTTACTGTTAATAGAACAAATATCTGACCTCGAAACACAATAAAACACAAAAATAATTCACTAGCAAACAGTAACACACACTAATGATACACTAATAAATAAATACATTAATAATTCACTAGTACATCGTAAAACACACTAATGATTCACTAATAAACACAATAAAACACACAGATAATTCACTAGTAAACAGTAACACACACTAATGATACACTAATAAACACAATAAAACACACAGATAATTCACTAGTAAACAGTAACACACACTAATGATACACTAATAAACACAATAAAACACAAAAATAATTCACTAGCAAACAATAACACACACTAATGATACACTAATAAATAAATACATTAATAATTCACTAGTACATCGTAAAACACACTAATGATACACTAATAAACACAATAAAACACACAGATAATTCACTAGTAAACAGTAACACACACTAATGATACACTAATAAATAAATACATTAATAATTCACTAGTACATCGTAAAACACACTAATGATTCACTAATAAACACAATAAAACACACATATAATTCACTAGTAAACAGTAAGAGAAACTTATGATACACTTTTAAATAAACTGAAACTGAAACACAAATAAACACAACAAAACACACTAATAATTCACTAGTACACAGTAACACACACTAATGATACACTAATAAACACAATAAAACACACAGATAATTCACTAGTAAACAGTAACACACACTAATGATACACTAATAAATAAATACATTAATAATTCACTAGTACATCGTAAAACACACTAATGATTCACTAATAAACACAATAAAACACACATATAATTCACTAGTAAACAGTAGAGAAACTTATGATACACTTTTAAATAAACTGAAACTGAAACACAAATAAACACAACAAAACACACTAATAATTCACTAGTACACAGTAACACACACTAATGATACACTAATAAACACAATAAAACACACAGATAATTCACTAGCAAACAGTAACACACACTAATGATACACTAATAAATAAATACATTAATAATTCACTAGTACATCGTAAAACACACTAATGATTCACTAATAAACACAATAAAACACACATATAATTCACTAGTAAACAGTAATAGAAACTTATGATACACTTTTAAATAAACTGAAACTGAAACACAAATAAACACAACAAAACACACTAATAATTCACTAGTACACAGTAACACACACTAATGATACACTAATAAACACAATAAAACACACAGATAATTCACTAGCAAACAGTAACACACACTAATGATACACTAATAAATAAATACATTAATAAATCACTAGTACATCGTAAAACACACTAATGATTCACTAATAAACACAATAAAACACACATATAATTCACTAGTAAACAGTAAGAGAAACTTATGATACACTTTTAAATAAACTGAAATTGAAACACAAATAAACACAACAAAACACACTAATAATTCACTAGTACACAGTAACACACACTAATGATACACTAATTAACACAATAAAACACACAGATAATTCACTAGCAAACAGTAACACACACTAATGATACACTAATAAATAAATACATTAATAATTCACTAGTACATCGTAAAACACACTAATGATTCACTAATAAACACAATAAAACACACATATAATTCACTAGTAAACAGTAAGAGAAACTTATGATACACTTTTAAATAAACTGAAACACAAATAAACTCAACAAAACACACTAGAAATTCACTAGTACACAGTAACACACACTAATGATACACTAATAAACACAATAAAACACACAGATAATTCACTAGCAAACAGTAACACACACTAATGATACACTAATAAATAAATACATTTATAATTCACTAGTACATCGTAAAACACACTAATGATTCACTAATAAACACAATAAAACACACATATAATTCACTAGTAAACAGTAAGAGAAACTTATGATACACTTTTAAATAAACTGAAATTGAAACACAAATAAACACAACAAAACACACTAATAATTCACTAGTACACAGTAACACACACTAATGATACACTAATAAACACAATAAAACACACAGATAAATCACTAGCAAACAGTAACACACACTAATGATACACTAATAAATAAATACATTAATAATTCACTAGTACATCGTAAAACACACTAATGATTCACTAATAAACACAATAAAACACACATATAATTCACTAGTAAACAGTAAGAGAAACTTATGATACACTTTTAAATAAACTGAAACTGAAACACAAATAAACACAACAAAACACACTAAAAATCCACTAGTACACAGTAACACACACTAATGATACACTAATAAACACAATAAAACACACAGATAATTCACTAGTAAACAGTAACACACACTAATGATACACTAACAAACACAACACACTAATAATTCACTAGTAAAAAGTAAAACACACTAATGATACATTAATAAACACAATAAGACACATAAATAATTCAGTAGTAAACAGTCATACACACTAATAATACACTAATAAACACACTAAAACACACTAGTAAAAAGTAAAACACACTAATGATACACTCATAAACACAATAAAACACACAAATAATTCACTAGTAAACTGTCATACACACTAATGATACACAAAAAAACTCACTGGAAGACACTAGTAAAAAGTAAAACACACTAATGATACATTAAAAAAACACAATAAAACACACTAATAATTCCCATGCTAACATGCTAAACTGCTAACGTGCTAATCAAAGCGTGTGTGTGTGTGTGTGTGTGTGTGTGTGTGTGTGTGTGTGTGTGTGTGTGTGGTTGTGTGTGTGTGTGTGTGTGTGTGTGTGTGTGTGTGTGTGTGTGTGTGTAGCCATGTTCCCTCACGGCCTCATCACACTGATGCGTGCCTGGGTGGAATAAATCCTTAAACCGGGCCACTCAGAACCATGTGGACCCAGCAGGCGTCCGGCTCAGAACTCGTCTTTGAGGTGAACTTCCTCCCGCCGAGCGAAGCCCGTCAGATCTGGAGGCGAATCACCTGCAGGACCTTCACGACACACCTGGACCTTCTCTCTTCACCCACTTCCTGCGCCGCTGCGGTCCAGAGGTTCTTCACACAGGAAGTTGAGGGCAGAGAGGAAGTCGGTCACTTCCTGTGGGTTTCACTTGAACGCACCTTTTATCAACTCTCATATCAACTCTGATGACAGGTGAGAACTCACTCAGGTGTGTTCCAGGCGAGCAGCAGGACGGTCTTCTGTGTCCGACACTGAGTCCCAGCTACATAGGGTGAGAGGCAGGGGACACTCTGGACAGGACTCTAAAAACACATATATTTCATACAAACCATACACAACCGAAACACACGTGTAAAACACTGACACACACACATGTTCTAAACAACTACACACACAATGCCTATGGGTGTTAAACACTGACACACACATGTTCTAAACAACTACACACACAATCCCTATGGGTGTTAAACACTGACACACACACGTTCTAAACAACTACACAAACAATGCCTATGGGTGTAAAACACTGACACACACACATGTTCTAAACAACTACACACACAATGCCTATGGGTGTTAAACACTGACACGCACACGTTCTAAACAACTACACAAACAATGCCTATGGGTGTAAAACACTGACACACACATGTTCTAAACAACTACACACACAATGCCTATGGGTGTTAAACACTGACACGCACACGTTCTAAACAACTACACAAACAATGCCTATGGGTGTTAAACACTGACACACACATGTTCTAAACAACTACACAAACAATGCCTATGGGTGTAAAACACTGACACGCACACGTTCTAAACAACTACACAAACAATCCCTATGGGTGTTAAACACTGACACGCACACATTCTAAACAACTACACAAATAATCCCTATGGGTGTTAAACACTGACACGCACACGTTCTAAACAACTACACACACAATCCCTATGGGTGTTAAACACTGACACGCACACGTTCTAAACAACTACACAAACAATCCCTATGGGTGTTAAACACTGACACGCACACGTTCTAAACAACTACACAAACAATCCCTATGGGTGTTAAACACTGACACGCACACTTTCATACAAAATTTCCTCTACACACAAGACTGTACAACATGACTAAAAGTTTACACACTCTGAAACTCTGACGCACACTTTCGTACAAACGTGTGCGTTAAACACGTTTTCAAGTTAACACACCTAACTCTGACTCACACACTTTCATACAAAATACAATTTACACAGATGTGTTAGACACTGACACACACTTACCTACAAACTACACACAATACATGTGTGTGTAAAAAAAAAAATGAACACACATTAAGTCTGACACATAAACCTTCATACAAACTACACTAAACACACGTCTGTGTTGAAAATGACTGAACGTTAACACACTTCAACATTGAAACACACACACACCTTTCTACAACTACACACAGCACAAGTTTGTGTTAAAAAACAAAGTCTTCAAATTACCTATGATATATACACTTTCATACAAACTACACACTATACATGTTTGTGTTCAACATTACTGAAAGTTAACACACTTCAACTTTAATACATGCTTTTATACAAACTACACACACATGTGTGTGTAAAAGTCTTCAAGTTAACACACTTCAACTTTAATACATGCTTTTTACACACTACACACTTGTGTGTTGAACAAGTCTTCAAAGTTAACACACTTCAACTCTGACATACAACTTCCTAATAACTACACACTACACCCACGTTTGTTTGTAACACGACTGAACGTTGACGCACATCAACTCTGATACACACACCTTCACACACACACCTTCACACACACACACACACAAAGCCTTAGCCTGGGTGGAGGACAAGGCGAGGCACGTGCACCCAGTCCAGGACGGTCATGTGAGGAGAAGGTCACGCGATGGCCGCGCCACCATCTAGTCCGACGAGCCGGACGGGAAATGTTTTCAACCTGCTGTGGTGGAGAAATCAAGCCCCCTTCAGCGCGATGCTAAAAGTGTCATCAGCTGACCAGACACAAACAGGAAGGAAACAAATCAGGCGCCAGAATAACATAAAAGAAGGAAGAAGTGGAGTCTCCGGGTCAGACAGGCTGGAAAACTGGTTCCACTCAAGTCGCCTCTTTTAAAAAAAAAAGTTCCACGGCGGCCATTGTTCCCCGCGGAGGTTCTGGAGGAAACTGAGTCACGGGTTCGGTTCTGTCGGCACCAAGGGTTAAAACTGCTGTGTGGGCGAATTATTTTTTAACTCTCGGAATAGCATCGGCGCCGTAAACGCTGTTTAGAGAGATCGATCGTCATCTCTGAGTGTGTGTGTGTGTGTGTGTGCGTGTGTGTGTGTGTGTGTGTGTGTGCGTGTGTGTGTCTGTGTGTGTGCGTGTGTGTGTGTGTGGGCAGCCGGGTCGTCCTATGATCGTCTCTCGGTTGGTGCCGCTGTGAAGAGCTCTCCGGGACACACAAGAGGCTCTAGAACAAGGAGAAACAAACACACACACATACACACACACCTGAGTGATAAATGTAAACATAGAGTTTTATAACATAAATCCAATATTTCAAAAAGAAATGTTCTTAATTCTACATTTTTAAATGTATGTCCTTTTAAATTCAATATAAAAATGTTGGTATAATAGAGTCGCCAGACAAAAACAACAGAGTACCGAGCTACTCGATCGAACCTTCAGCCGATCACGCGAAAAATACACAACACAATAAAACATAGTAATAATTCCCTAGTAAACAGTAACACACATTGATGATACACTAATAAACACAATTAAACTCTCTAATAATTCACTTGTAAACAGTAAAACACCCTAATATTACAATAATAAACACAATAAAACACACTTATAATTCACTTGTAAACAGTAATACACACTAATATTTCACTAATTAACAGTAATACACACTTGAAATACACAAATAAACACAATAAAACACACTAATAATTTACTAGTAAACAGTAACACATATTGATGATACACTAATAAACACAATATACTCTAATAATTCACTAGTAAACAGTAACACATATTGATGATACACTAATAAACACAATATACTATAATAATTCACTTGTAAACAGTTATACACACTAATATCACACTAATAAACAGGATTAACACACTAATAATTCACTAGTAAAAAGTAACACACACTCATCATACACTAATAAACACAATAAAACACACTAATAATTCACTAGTTAACAGTAACACACACTTGAAATACACTAATAAACACAATAAACTCTAATAATTCACTTGTAAACAGTAACACACACTGATATTACACTAATAAACACAATAAAACACACTAATAATTCACTAGTTAACAGTAACACACACTTGAAATACACTAATAAACACAATAAACTCTAATAATTCACTTGTAAACAGTAACACACACTGATATTACACTAATAAACACAATAAAACACACTAATATTACACTAATAAACACAATAAAACACACTAATAATTCACTAGTTAACAGTAACACACACTTGAAATACACTAATAAACACAATAAACTCTAATAATTCACTTGTAAACAGTAACACACACTGATATTACACTAATAAACACAATAAAACACACTAATAATTCACTAGATAACAGTAACACACACTTGAAATACACTAATAAAGACAATAAAACATACTAATAAATCACTAGTAAACAGTAGCACACACTAGATATACACTAATAAATACAATAAAACACACTAATAATTCACTAGATAACAGTAACACACACTTGAAATACACTAATAAAGACAATAAAACATACTAATAAATCACTAGTAAACAGTAGCACATACTAGATATACACTAATAAATACAATAAAACACACTAATAATTCACTAGTAAACAGTAACACACACTTGAAATACACTAAAAAACAAAAACAAGTACACACACACACCTGAGTTACTTTCAGCGTTGTGTTGTGCGGCCCGCGGGTGTGTAAACATCAACACATGTTGTTCATAAAGTGATACATGTTGACGTCAACAACTGTGTGTTTGGTTTCTTCGCCGTAGCTTCCTAGCTCAACAATGTTTCAAGCTAATATGCTACAATAGCTACAATTGTAGTTTGAAAAATGAAAGAAAGTTTTACATAAAAATGTCAGTATTTCAAAAATAAATGTTCCAAATTCTATATTTTTAAATCTATGTATGCCCTTTTAAATTCAATATAAAAATGTTATTATAATAGTGTTGCCAGACAAAACCAATAGAGCACCGAGCTACTCGATCGAAGCTTCAGCCAATCATGTGGCGCATGTTTCGCTAACAAACATCTAAACGACGATGGTGTTTTCCTGCTCGTCTGCTTCGGTCTGACTCTCTCCTCATCTTCTCGATCCTCTTGACGTGCTTTTGTTCGCATGTCAACGTCTCCTCCTTTGATGTGGCGGCGAGCGAACGTGTTTAAAGACATTCTTCGGCGGCTTTTGAAGTCCTTTCATCGGCTGTTGTGGGACCTGCACGCTCGCGTGGAACCAGATCTTCCCCCGAGAACCCGAGACGTCCGACTGTTTACGGTGCTCGCCGACGAGGCCCCGGATCAACCTGGAGCGGAGATGTTCTTCAAAGCAGGAGAAGGAACTCGATCACGATCCGGAAATCGAAACCGATCGGCGCTCGACTGGTCATGTCTGGTCGATAAACACCCTCCACGTAAAAGTCTGTGGACCCAAAAGAACCGGGTCTGGACCTGGACAGGGTGACAGAGCAGACTGTCCACTATTTTTAGAAAACTTTAATTTTCACAGCGCCCCCTGTTGCCCTGGAGTGAGTACAGACAAAATGGCCGCTGCCACGGTCGAAGAGGGAAACAGACCAGAAAGGTTCAGTCATGTGACCGGACGTCTTTGTGTTGCTGTTTGTGTTACTGTTTTTTTTTTTTTGTCGTTGAACCACAACGTAACCATCACTATCCTCCGTCGCCCAGTTTCCCACAAACAGGAAGCAGCTGTTGCCAGGGCAACAGGGTCGGAAGGAGGAAGAGGATGGTGATTAGCTGCGAACACGCGGACGTGTGTGTTCGCGGCGCGTCTGCGTAAACAGTGCGAGCGAGAGCGAGGCTGGGAATAGAGACGACTGACGCACACGGAGACTGACGACTGACGGCGTCCTGGCAACCAGTCTATTTTTTTCCCTCTCCCCGGCTTCTCCCTCCGATTTCCTCCCACCTTCCATCACACCCTAGGCTGTGCCGGTGTGTTCAGGATCTTCTGGTTCTTCAGTCAACACCAGGGAACTCCCTCACGGAGTCTTTACTCGCCCGTGACTGTGTCAACTCTGGGTTTGTGCTCTGAGACGTTCGGAACAAACCAGTTCTTCCAGCAAAACACAACGTGAATGTTCACAAATTCCACAGTGAACTTCCATAACCTTTTCTTTCTGCTCGTTGTCTCTCCCCCCTTTCCTGAAACACACACTAATGATACACTTAGACACACTGGTGATACTATTAGACACTGAAACACACTAATAAACACAAAAACTCACTTATAGTTGAATAAGAAAAACAGTAAAACACACTAATAATTCACCTGTAAACAGTAACACACACTAATCATACACTAATAAACACAATAATATATATTACTGAATTAATTCTTAAAACTATTTCACTAGTAAACAGTAACGAACACTAGAAACAATAAAACACACTAATAATTCACTCGTATAAAGTAATACATACTAATGATACACTAAAAGACACAATAAAACCCTATTATAATTTACTAGTATACAGTAATAAACACTAATAATTCACTAGTAAACAGTAATACACACTACTAACACACTAGTAAACACAATAACACACACTAATAATTCACTTGTAAACAGTAATACACAATTAATGATACACTAATAAACACAATGAAACACAAATAATTCACTAGTAAACAGTAACGCACACTAGAAACACACAAATAAAGACAATAAAACACACTAATAATTCACTCGTATAAAGTAATACATACTAATGATACACTAAAAGACACAATAAAACCCTATTATAATTTACTAGTATACAGTAATAAACACTAATAATTCAGTAGTAAACAGTAATACACACTACTAACACACTAGTAAACACAATAACACACACTAATAATTCACTTGTAAACAGTAATACACAATTAATGATACACTAATAAACCCAATGAAACACAAATAATTCACTAGTAAACAGTAACGCACACTAGAAATACACTAATAAACACAATGAAACACTAAATATTGACTTGTAAACAGTAATACACACTAATGATACACTAATAAACACAATAAAACACACTAATAAACACAATAAAACACACTAAAAATTCACTAGTAAATAGTAATACACACCAATGATACACTAATAAACAGAATAAAATATACTAATAATACTGTAATAAACAAAGATAATACACTAATAAACACAATAAAACACACTAATAAACACAAAACAATACATAATAATTTACTAATAAACAGTAACACACACTAAAATATGCTAGTAAACACAATAAAACACATACAATTTAAACCAATAATACACATAAAAACTGGCAAATAATTAACTTGCTAACATTAAAATACAAAAAACACTTATATTTGTGACCCTGGTCTGGAAAAGCGCTATATAAATACAAATTACTTACGTACTTATATTTCACCTTTGATACTATTAAACACGTACACACAAAATTAGCACACTAATAAGTAAGTAAGTAATATTTATTTATATAACGCTTTTCGAGACCAGGGTCACAAAGCGCTTAAACAATCAAAACAATACTCAAAAAAGTACATACTATAAGTCAATGATAATACAAATAAATTCACTAATAAAAAAGAATACATACTTATATAATAATAAATACATTACTACATACTAGTAATACATTTTTAAAATACACACTAATAACACTTGAATTATACACTTATAAAGACTGATACACACAAATAAAAACACAATCAATACACTGTAATATGTACTAATTACAGGAAAACAATCAGTAATACACACTAATAAAATGAACTACATTTATAAAACACAAATATACACTGATAATATAGTAATACATATACAGTATTACACTAAAATAAATAGAAAATCTAACAATAACCAAGAAAAACATTTGTGTTTTTGTCTCAATAAGAAGCAACAGTTGTGTAGTAGTGCACGTCCACAGTTGTGACGTTATGATGGACAGAAGAACGAACGGGAAACTAAACAAAGGTCAAGAAAAACTTCCTGTTTCTGGAGAAGATTCCAGAGAAGACGTCCATGTGTGTCATCGTTACATTTCTGGAACTCCTGTGTTGTTCTCAGTATTATCTTGATCTTTAAAGTATGTACTTTTTTGAGTATTGTTTCGATTGTTTAAGCGCTTTGTGACCCTGGTCTCGAAAAGCGCTATATAAATAAATATTACTTACTTACTTACTTACTTACATTGAGACACTCCTGGAGCTCCTGGAGCTCAGAGACGCACAACTGTGTTCTACGTGTCGACACAGCATCTGGTTGTGCGTCAATGAAGTTGCTCAAGCCTCTTGGAAACAAAAAAACAACACAAACCGCAGAGGTCGCGACCTTACCGCCAACTCCACCAGATTAGCAAGAACTTGAGCGATAAACAGATTTAGAAAGTGCAACTTTTTTCTTTTTTTTCCCGTTAGCGAAGGAGAAGTAAGAGTCGTTCGCTCTCCTCGAGTCAGTCATGAGATCGTCAAGGGTTCAACGTTCACTTCCTAAAGAGCTGAGCTAAAGGCCAACATGTGGGAGCTCCTGGCTCAGCTCTTTCCCTCGCTGGCAAACATCTGATGGAAACTTCCAGAGGAACGAGAGCAAACATCCTGAAGACACGGGAGGAGTTGTTGATGTTTGGAGATGTTTGTGTTCGGTAACCACGTCTTGATGATGTCATCAGTGTGGGACCGCCATCTATTTCAGGGGCAGTCATGTGACGGGTCCGATGATCCAGAACCAGGAAGTTTCTATTAAAAGATCGGGGAGCAGGAACACAACTGGACTTCCTGTTCTTCAGTAACACACACAGACACACACACAGTGTTGCTACACAATAAGACATCTTCGATGTTTGTTCACTCAGGTCTCCTGGTCCTGGTCCTGGTCCTGGACCACCCCGGGTGTGTGTCGGGACCACCAGGACGAGGATGAGACGTCAGTCGACTTGTTGTCGTTTCTCAAGTTTCTTCATCAAAGTTTGATTCTGCTCTTCCAGACACGAGCCGGGCCTGACACCAGAACTCCAGCACCGGTGGAAAGACTAGGACAGTCGTGCAGTGACTCAGGCGAGTCGGGAAAACCACAGATGATGGGAAGGTTTTCACGTCCAACTCCTGATGATCTCCAGGCTCAAGTATGTTGTTCATGCAGAGAAAACTGCAGCTGCTGGACTTACTGGACGCTTCACATCCATCCCAGAAGTTGTGTGTGTTTGGGTGTGTGTGTCTGTATTCGTTAATGTTGTGTGTCTGTCTGTATTTTTTTTATGTTGTATGTGTGTCTGTATTTGTTTATGTTGTGTATGGTTTTGTGTGTGTCTGTATTTGTTTATGTTGTGTGTGGTTTTGTGTGTGTCTGTATTTTTTATGTTGTGTGTGTCTGTATTTGTTTATGTTGTGTGTGTGTTTGTGTGTGTCTGTATTTGTTTACGTTGTGTGTGTGTCTGTATTTGTTTATGTTGTGTTTGGTTTTGTGTGTGTCTGTATTTGTTTATGTTGTGTTTGGTTTTGTGTGTGTCTGTATTTGTTAATGTTGTGTTTGGTTTTGTGTGTGTCTGTATTTGTTTATGTTGTGTGTGTGTGCTTTTTTTGTTGTGTGTATGCATTTGTCAGTATGTGTGTTTATGTTGTGTATGTGTATATGTGTTTGAGTAACATTGTCTGTTTTTTGTTGTGTGTGTGTTTTGTGTGTGTGATTTTTTGTGTGCATGTGTTTTTGCATGTTTGTTAATATTTGTGTGTGTTTGTAAGTGTGTATGTTTGTGCATGCGTGTGTGTGTTTTATTGTTGTGTGTATGTGTATGTGCGTGTTTTTTTTGTTGTGTGTGTATGACTTTGTCTTGTGCCTTTTTTTTGTTGTGTGTATGTTTATGTTGTGTGTGTGTATGTGTTTGAGTAGCATTGTATGTTTTTTGTTGGGTATATTTCTGCATCTTTGTTAGTACATGTTTGTGAGTGTATATTTGCTTGTGTGAGTGGTATGTGTGTAGTATGTGTTTGTGTCGTGTCAGTGTGTGTTTTCTGTGTTGTGTCCATGTGTGTGTTCTGTGTTGTGTTTGTCAATGTGTGTGTGTTGTGTGTGTTCATTCTCATGCGTGTATTGTGCTTGTGTGTTGGTGTTATGCATTCCTGTGTTTCAGGTGTATTTGTGTTTTTTTGTGTGTGTCGTATGTGTTCTATGTGTGTGTGTCATCTTGTCTAAACATGATGTAAGAGAAACGTTTAAATACATGTTTGATTGTTTGTTTGTTTGTTTGTTTGTTTGTTTGTTTGTTTGTTTGTTTGTTTGTTTGTTTGTTTGTTTGTTTGTTTGTTTGTTTGTTTGTTTGTTTGTTTGTAGTTGGACATGAGTCCGTCAGAGAGTTTGTGAGTCCGACAACACACTGAGTCAGCAGTGAATGTGACACACAACAACAAAGCGACTTGAGCGGGACGACAACAGTGTGACGAGTGTGAGTCAGCAGCTACACACTGAGGTCAGTGTTGACCATCAGAAGCTTCAGTTTGTCGTGAACTACACACACCGTTGTGTGTTCAGATCGTGCGTCGCGCTCGGGACCTCCATGTGACCTCACCTGGACCTCCAGGTGGTCCCACCTGGACCTCCATGTGGTCCCACCTGGACCTCCATGTGACCTCACCTGGACCGGGTGGTCTCACCGGGACCTCCATGTGGTCCCACCTGGACCTCCATGTGACCTCACCTGGACCAAGTGGTCTCACCGGGACCTCCATGTGGTCCCACCTGGACCTCCATGTGACCTCACCGGGACCTCCATGTGACCTCACCTGGACCGGGTGGTCTCACCGGGACCTCCATGTGACCTCACCGGGACCTCCAGGTGGTCTCACCTGGACCTCCATGTGACCTCACCGGGACCTCCATGTGGTCCCACCTGGACCTCCATGTGACCTCACCGGGACCTCAAGGTGGTCTCACCTGGACCTCCATGTGACCTCACCGGGACCTCCATGTGGTCCCACCTGGACCTCCATGTGACCTCACCTGGACCTCCATGTGGTCTCACCTGGACCTCCATGTGACCTCACCGGGACCTCCATGTGGTCCCACCTGGACCTCCATGTGACCTCACCGGGACCTCCATGTGGTCCCACCTGGACCTCCATGTGACCTCACCTGGACCTCCGCCGAGAGCAGCAGAAGAAGCGTGTGGATCAGGTGTCGACACACGTGTGCGAGCGAGAGCTGCTGGTAGCGACAGCTGTGAGTCGCCGCGAGAGGTTCTTCTTTCATGAGGCTCTTCTGTCGAGGTTTACACTCCAGCAGCAGAAGAAAGAAAAGTGATGAGTCACTGAACTTCCCAAAATCCCCCCCCACACCCCTCCTTCCAGGTTTACGGGAAATGGAATGCTGTTTTTCTCCCTCCTTCGTTCTCTCTGTGCTCGGCTCGTCTTCCTGACGACGTGTTTCATGTTTGGTCAGGTCAGTGCAGCAGATGCAGACCGAGGCGAGTCAGCGAACCAAGACTCTGGAGACACTTCAAAGACTCCACAGGACTCTGTTAAGACTCAAAGAAGTCTCCAGAGAGACTCAATGGAGACTCCAGGAGACCCAAGTGAGACTCCAAAAGACTCAAAAATACTCCAGGAATACTTCTAGAAGACTCCTGGAAAACTCCATGACAGACTCCAGAAATTCTCTAGTAGGAAAAATAAAGAGTCAATAAAGACTCAATAAAGAATCCAGAAAGACTCAATGGAGACTCCAGGAGACCCAAGTGAGACTCCAAAAGAAGCAAGAAGACTCTCAGGAAAACTCTATAAAGACTAAATAATGACTGATTAAGACTCCAAAGAGACTCTGGGGGAGACTGGAGGTGGACTCCATGAATACTTGAATGACACCGGAAGACTCGGAAGAGACTCTAAAAAGACTCAGGAAGACTCAAGAAGACTCCATGAAGACTCCATGAAGACCCCATGAAAACTCCATGAAGACTCCATGAAGACTCCATGAAGACACTAAGAAGGCTCCAGAAAGACTCAAGAAGACTCCAGAAAGACTCAAGAAGACTCCATGAAGACTCCATGAAGACTCCAGAAAGACTCAAGAAGACTCCATGAACACTCAATGAAGACTCCATGAAGACACCAAGAAGGCTCCAGAAAGACTCAAGAAGACTCCAGAAAGACTCAAGAAGACTCCATGAAGACTCCATGAAGACTCCAGAAAGACTCAAGAAGACTCCATGAACACTCAATGAAGACTCCATGAAGACTCAATGAAGACTCAATGAAGACTATATGAAGACTCAATGAAGACACCATGAAGACACCATGAAGACTCCATGAAGACTCAATGAAGACTCAATGAAGACTCCATGAAGACTCCATGAAGAGTCCATGAAGACTCCATGAAGACTCCTAAACAATCCAAAGAGACTCTAAAAGACTATAAGAAGATTCAGGAGGACACAAACGTGAATCCAGAAAGACTCCAGGAACTCTAAGAAAGACTCAATGAAGACTCAATAGAGAGTCCAAAAGACTCCAAGGAAGACCCCAGAGAGACTTTGGTGAGGGGGGTCTCTATGCATACTTAGGAGAACCTCCAAAAGACTCAAAATAGAATTCAAGGAGACTCTATAATGGGAAGACTCGATGAAGACTGCATGAAGACTCCATGAAGACTCCTAAACAATCCAGAGAGACTCCAAAATACTATAAGAAGATTCAGAAGGACTCAATGTAGACACAAAAGTGAATCCAGGAAGACTCTAGGAACTCTATACTCAATAAAGACTTAATAAGACTCAATGAAAATAGAGAGTCCAAAAGACTCCAAGAAAGACCCCAGAGAGACTTTGGGTTAGGAAGACTCCAATTGGATTTAATGATGATTCATTACGACTTAAGAACACTCGAGGAAAACCTAATAGAGACTCGATGAAGACTCAAGAAGATTCAATAGAGACTCCAAAAGACTAAAGGAAAACTCTAGAAAGACTCAAATGGGATTCAAGGATTACTCTATGAAGACTCAAGAAGACGCCATGAAAACTTGTGAGTTACTCCATGAAGACTCCAGAGAGAATCTGGAGAACTGGTGGAAGACTTGGAGTCTCTAGAAGATTACAGGAAGAATCAAAAGAGACCAGGAAGTGACTCGTTTGTCTCACAGACCTCCAAGATAGACTCTGACTCCCCTGAGAGTTGAAGGTTCATACGAGTCTTACGAGTTGAACTCGAGTCCTGTCATCACGAGGGCAGACGTTGACAAGCGAGTGACGAGGAAGCGCTCGACACTCGTCCATCACGGCGAACACGACCCGATGAGCGAGTCGCTCGCGTCGACTCAGTCTCAGCGCCGGTGCTGATGCAGCATCTGACACACGAGGGAACATCAGCGCCAACGCGAGCCGACGTCTGGACGGACGTATGAGCCGCACACCAGCCTCGGCCTTCAGGCGGAGAGAACCTCTGAAGTGAAACTCTTTAGAACCTCTCAGATAGATGTGAAAACCTCTCTTACAATTTGTAAGCCCTGTGTTATATTAGCTTAATAAAATCTCACACATTTAAGAACCCCTGAAGCACATGTGAAAACCTCTAAATCAATGCGATTGAAAACATCTCAGAAAGCATTAAAAAAAACTCAGATAAATGGTGAAAACCTTTCACAGGTTAAAAAAAAGAATTCCAGGTGAAAACCTTACACAGGTAAAAAAGAATTGCAGGTGAAAACCTCCCCTGCTCATTTAAAAACCTCCCTTATACATTTAAGAACCTCTCAAGCCCATGTAAAAGCGTCAAAAACGGTTTGTTTTTTTAAACCTCTCTGATATATAGTAAAACCTTTTTCGCAGGTGAAAAACCTCTCTTACACATTTTAAACCCTTTGTAATTATTAGCTTAATTAAACCTCACACATTTAAGAACCCCTGAAGCACATGTGGAAACCTCTAAATCCCTGCGATGAAAACATCTCAGAAAGCATTAAAAAAAAACTCTCAGAAACATGGTGAAAACCTTTCACAGGTAAAAAAAAAAGAAAAAAGAATCACAGGCGAAAACCTCCCCTGCTCATTTAAAAACCTCTCTTATACATTTAAGAACCTCTCAAGCCCATGTGAAAGCCTCAAAAACTGTTTGTTTTTTTTGAAACCTCTCAGATATATAGTAAAAACTTTCCGCAAGTGAAAACCTCTCTAAAGAACCTCTCAAACACACGAAAAACAATTAAACACCGGCCTTATCCTCTCAGATAAATGTGAAAACCTCCCCTTTCACATGTTAAACCCTGTGTAATTATTAGCTTAATTAAATCTCACACATTTAAGAAACCCTGAAACACATGTGAAAACCTCTAAATCACTGCGATTGAAAACATCTCAGAAAGCATTAAAAAAAACTCAGATAAATGGTGAAAACCTTTCACAGGTTAAAAAAAAAGAATTCCAGGTGAAAACCTTACACAGGTAAAAAAGAATTGCAGGTGAAAACCTCCCCTGCTCATTTAAAAACCTCCCTTATACATTTAAGAACCTCTCAAGCCCATGTGAAAGCGTCAAAAACGGTTTGTTTTTTTAAACCTCTCAGATATATAGTAAAAACTTTCCGCAGGTGAAAACCTCTCTAAAGAACCTCTCAAACACACGAAAAACAATTAAACACCAGCCTTAACCTCTCAGATAAATGTGAAAACCTCCCCTTTCACATGTTAAACCCTGTGTAATTATTAGCTTAATTAAACCTCACACATTTAAGAAACCCTGAGACACATGTGAAAACCTCTAAATCCCTGCGATGAAAACATCTCAGAAAGCATTAAAAAAAACTCTCAGAAACATGGTGAAAACCTTACACAGGTAAAAAAAAAGAATTCCAGGTGAAAACCTTTCACAGGTAAAAAAAAAAAAGAATTACAGGTGAAAACCTCCCCTGCTCATTTAAAAACCTCTCTTATACATTTAAGAACCTCTCAAGCCCATGTGAAAGCCTCAAAAACTGTTTGTTTTTTTGAAACCTCTCAGATATATATATATATATATATATATATATATATATAGTAAAACCTTTTTCGCAGGTGAAAACCTCTCTAAAGAAGCTATTAAACACAAGCAAACTTTGGAAATACAGACCACAACCTCTCAGATGAAAACCTCTCTCAAACATTACAAAAACAACTCTGACACATGAAATAAACTCTCATTTAACATTGAAATTACAGGCCTCAACCTCTCAGATGAATGTCAAAACATGTCTAACAAATTTAAGAACCTCTTAAGCATATGTGAAAACCTCTAAAAACACTGAGATGAAAGGTTCTCAGAAATCATTAAAAGATATCTCCGATCCATGGTGAAAACATCTCTTAGACATTTAAGAAAGCCTCAAACATATATGACAACCTCTCAAACCCAGGCAACAAACCTCTCAGAAACCATGAATAAAACCTCGATGATAAAGTTCATTTGGGAACATGGTGAAAATCTCTCTTTCCAAAAACAATCACGTTCAGCTATATTTCAAGTTTAATTTGATTCTAGCTTGATCTGAGAGGTTTATACACCGTGTGTGTACAGTGAGTGTGTGTTTGTACGTTGTATTAACGCACAAAGACAAGTCACATGTCCACTGGGTGGACGGGCATGGGCAGCATTAGCGTCAGGGCAGACGCGGGCGTGTTGATGGTGTCGGACAGGTCCGGTGAACAGAAGTCGTTGCTGAGTCAGCACAAGTGTCACTTCAGGGCCTCGCTCCGGCCCGACTTGTTGACAAGTCCTGCTCCGTTCTTTGTCATCTAAGCTGTTCGTGAGGGCAGCAATTACCTGGTCTGAGACTCCGCTGGAGATTACTGGGCGTGGCAGCGAGTCCACCCGGAGAACAGGGCAGTTGAGCAAGACTCAAGGTGTGGTGGTTCGACTTCTTTCTCTTGGCAGCGACTTGATTCACACCTTAAGTTGAAAAAATGTTTTCTAAACTCACAAGCTGACGCGTGTTTGACACCAGGTCAGTGTTTAAGTCAGTGCTTACTTCAGTGTTCAGGTCAGTGTTTAAGTCAGTGTTCAGGTCAGTGTTTAAGTCAGTGCTTACTTCAGTGTTCAGGTCAGTGTTTAAGTCAGTGTTCAGGTCAGTGTTTAAGTCAGTGTTTACTTCATTGTTCAGGTCAGTGTTCAGGTCAGTGTTCAGGTCAGTGTTTAAGTCAGTGTTTACTTCATTGTTCAGGTCAGTGTTCAGGTCAGTGTTTAAGTCAGTGTTTACTTCAGTGTTCAGGTCAGTGTTTAAGTCAGTGTTTACTTCATTGTTCAGGTCAGTGTTCAGGTCAGTATTCAGGTCAGTTTTTAAGTCTGTGTTTCTGGTCAGTGTTCAGGTCAGTGTTTAAGTCAGTGCTTACTTCAGTGTTCAGGTCAGTGTTTAAGTCAGTGTTTACTTCATTGTTCAGGTCAGTGTTCAGGTCAGTATTCAGGTCAGTTTTTAAGTCTGTGTTTCTGGTCAGTGTTCAGGTCAGTGTTTAAGTCAGTTTTTACTTCAGTGTTCAGATCAGTGTTCAGGTCAGTATTCAGGTCAGTGTTTAAGTCAGTGTTTACTTCATTGTTCAGGTCAGTGTTCAGGTCAGTATTCAGGTCAGTTTTTAAGTCTGTGTTTCTGGTCAGTGTTCAGGTCAGTGTTTAAGTCAGTGTTTACTTCATTGTTCAGGTCAGTGTTCAGGTCAGTATTCAGGTCAGTTTTTAAGTCTGTGTTTCTGGTCAGTGTTCAGGTCAGTGTTTAAGTCAGTGTTTACTTCAGTGTTCAGATCAGTGTTCAGGTCAGTGTTCAGGTCAGTCTTCAGGTCAGTGTTCAGGTCAGTGTTCAGGTCAGTGTTCAGGTCAGTGTTCAGGTCAAAGTTTAGGTCAGTGTTCAAGTCAGTTTTTAGGTCAGTGTTTAAAACAGTGTTCAGGTCAGTTTTCAGAACAGTGTTCAGGTCAGTGTTCAGGTCAACGTTTAGGTCAGTGTTCAGGTCCGTTTTTAGGTCAGTTTTAAGAACAGTGTTCAGGTCAATATTAAGGTCAGTTTTAAGAACAATGTTCAGGACAATGTTCAGGTAAGTTTTAAGAACAATGTTCAGGTCAATGTTCAGGTCAGTTTTAAGAACAATGTTCAGGTCAATGTTCAGGTCAGTTTTAAGAACAGTGTTCAGGTCAGTTTTAAGAACAGTGTTCAGGTCAGTTTTAAGAACAGTGTTCAGGTCAGTTTTAAGAACAGTGTTCGGGTCAGTTTTAAGAAAAGTGTTCAGGTCAGTTTTAAGAACAGTGTTCGGGTCAGTTTTAAGAACAGTGTTCAGGTCCGTTTTAAGAACAGTGTTCAGGTCAGTTTTAAGAACAGTGTTCAGGTCAGTTTTAAGAACAGTGCTCAGGTCAGTTTTAAGAACAGTGTTCAGGTCAGTTTTAAGAACAGTGTTCAGGTCAGTTTTAAGAAAAGTGTTCAGGTCAGTTTTAAGAACAGTGTTCGGGTCAGTTTTAAGAACAGTGTTCAGGTCCGTTTTAAGAACAGTGTTCAGGTCAGTTTTAAGAACAGTGTTCAGGTCAGTTTTAAGAACAGTGCTCAGGTCAGTTTTAAGAACAGTGTTCAGGTCAGTTTTAAGAACAGTGTTCAGGTCAGTTTTAAGAAAAGTGTTCAGGTCAGTTTTAAGAACAGTGTTCGGGTCAGTTTTAAGAACAGTGTTCAGGTCCGTTTTAAGAACAGTGTTCAGGTCAGTTTTAAGAACAGTGTTCAGGTCAGTTTTAAGAACAGTGTTCAGGTCAGTTTTAAGAACAGTGCTCAGGTCAGTTTTAAGAACAGTGTTCAGGTCAGTTTTAAGAACAGTGTTCAGGTCAGTTTTAAGAACAGTGTTCAGGTCAGTTTTAAGAACAGTGTTCAGGTCAGTTTTAAGAACAGTGTTCAGGTCAGTTTTAAGAACAGTGTTAAGGTCAGTTTTAAGAACAGTGCTCAGGTCAGTTTTAAGAACAGTGTTCAGGTCAGTTTTAAGAACAGTGTTCAGGTCAGTTTTAAGAACAGTGTTCAGGTCAGTTTTAAGAACAGTGTTCAGGTCAGTTTAAAGAACAGTGTTCAGGGTGGAGCAGCCTTTGTTCAAGTGTTCGTGGGCGTAAAAAAAGGTGTGTTGTGCACACATGCAGGGAGCAGCAGTTGTCTTCGCTGTCAGGAACTAATCATATACGTTGAGATCACGACATAAACTGTTGCAAAGATGACGTCATCACCATCTGGTTACTCTGCTGCAGAAGGACAGAAACACATTCACAACTGTTACCACAAGATATTTTTTTAATTAACTTTCTAGAATTGATTCTATCCCTCTACGTTTTTTTCCATGAACTCTCAGCAGCTTGTTGTGGTTCTGGTGGAACTACGATGCTTTTCCTCTGGGCCACAGGGTGTCCTGGCGTGACGAGCTGTGGACACCTTCCTAGTCTGTCCTGTCACCTGGACGGCGACTGTACAGATATTTATAGCTAAAGTTCTGCAGCAACTCTGAGGACCTGCTGGACTCTCTGGTGTTCTGTAACAAGTCGGTGACACGATGCTGCAGCTGCTGCGCTCACACAGCAGGTGACTCACAACAGATCTGCAGACACACTGACATTCAACTTCAGCATTAATAAATAAATTAAACACCAGAGCATCTTTGGCACTAACTTACACTTGGGACCAGTGTGGCACCGTTGTTTAACAAGTGTGGCACAGCTGTGGAGAAGGAGTGACACGTGTGTGGCGAAAGTATTTAACAAGTGTGGAACAGGCGTGTTATTAGCCTGACATGACCGTGTCAAAGCTATGGCATGAGTGTAGCACAGGTGTGGCACTAGGCTGACCCGATTGTCGCTCAGGTGTTAAACAAGTGTGGCAAAGGTATTATTATTACACGTGTGTAGCAAATGTATTTTGCACGGGTGGGTAGGTGTGGAATTGGTCAGACATGTGTGTGGCAAAGGTTTAACATACGTGTGGCCCATGTGTGGCATTATTCTGACATGTTTGTGGCAAAGATATTAAATATGTGTGCCATTATTCCAACATGTGTGTGGCAAAGGTATTACATATCTGTGGCACGGGTGTGTCATTATTCTGACATGTTTGTGGCAAAGTTATTAAATATCTCTGGCACAGCTGTGGCATTATTTTGACATGTTTGTGGCAAAGTTATTAAATATCCGTGTCACAGGTGTGCCATTATTCTGACATGTTTGTGGCAAAGGTATTACATTTTTTGTGTAATTATTCTGAAATGTTTGTGGCAAAGATATTAAATATGTGTGCCATTATTCCAACATGTGTGTGGCAAAGGTATTACATATCTGTGGCACGGGTGTGTCATTATTCTGACATGTTTGTGGCAAAGTTATTAAATATCTCTGGCACAGGTGTGGCATTATTCTGACATGTTTGTGGCAAAGTTATTAAATATCTCTGGCACAGGTGTGGCATTATTCTGACATGTTTGTGGCAAAGTTATTAAATATCTCTGGCACAGGTGTGGCATTATTCTGACAAATTTGTGGCGAAGGTATTAAATATGTGTGGCACATGTGTGGCATTATTCTGAAATGTGTGTGGCAAAGGTATTACATATGTTAGGCACGGGTGTGGCATTATTCTGAATTGTGTGTGGAACAGGTGTGGCATTATTCTGAAATGTGTGTGGCAAAGGTATTAAATATGTGTGGCACAGGTGTGGCATTATTCTGAAATGTTTGTGGCAAAGGTATTAAATAAGTGTCGCACAGGTGTGGCATTATTCTGAAATGTGTGTGGCAAAGGTATTAAATAAGTGTGGCACAGGTGTGGCATTATTCTGACATGTTTGTGGCAAAGGTATTCAATTTGTGTGGCACAGGTGTCGCATTAGTCTGATATTTGTGTAGCAAAAGCATTTAATAAGTGTGGCACAGCGGTGGCATTAGTCCGGCATGAGTGTGCCATGGATAGTAAACAAGTGTGGCAAAGGTTTGACACTAGCCTGAAATTAGTGTGGCAAAGATCTGACACAGGTGTGGTAGAGGTGTGACACAGTTGGGGAACCAGTATGGCATCAGTATGGCATCAGTGTGGCATCAGTGTGGCACGAACGGTGCTCAGGAGGCGTTGTGTCCTCAGATTAGTAACAGTAAGATGTGAACATGGGTCAGCTTGACCTGAAGTGAAACGGCCGCGAGTGAGTCAACATGTGTCGCACACGTGCGGTTCATCAAAGGCATCGGACTCTGTAATCAACAACAGAGTAAGCGTGTGTCAGCTGACGTTCTAGACCTTCGCAGGTCTGGACAGATCCAGTGATCTCATGTCTAATGACACGTCTGTGTTTCCACCTCTTTTTGTCTCTCTTGTTGTTTTCCTCTCCGACACCTGCGGAGGCTGCAGGGGAAACAATCGCTGCCAGACCTCGCATTCCACAGTCTTCGGCATCACCGGCATTCCTGCAGCTGAGAACCACTGGACGATCCAACATGGCCGCCGTGACACACTTGTACGGGTTCGATATGCCCCGAGGAGGATCGCAGGGGCCACACGGAGGTCAAGGTGCCATCACAGGATCCTTGAGTGTTCCGGTGGAACCATGGCCTCAGACTAGAGAGTTCCAAAAGCACTGAACGAACATGAAAAGGCCGTGCCGGTCACTTCGGAGACACCATCAAGGAAACCCGCCAAAAGGTCCCGGTGGACAGTTGGAGACTCAAAAACAGGAACAAAACCGCGTTTAAAAAAAGACGGATTACTCAATTTCTTTTTGCGACTCCCTCCCCCATCGCCTTCCTGCGAGCCTCGCAGTGAGTGCGTCAGAGCGAGGTCGGAAGAGGAGAAGTAAAGCTTTTGACTTTCAGGAAGGAAACACATCTGGGGAATGAGGAGAAGGGGAGCGGGTGAAAAGAGGAATTAGCGTGTAGGAAGACGTTCGGGCCAAAAATAGCGAGCGAATGCAAAAAGCCTTTTCATGCCAGAGCCCCCTCTTCACACCTCCTGCTCCGTGAGTCACGAGCACAGACCCGGGAGGTGACTAACTTCTCCTGCTCCCCGACTCATGGAGCTCCACTTGCTCACAGGAGGGTCAAGACCAGACCCTGGACGGAGGCCAGACGTCCAGGAGACATTCTAACCAGAGCCGCTACGATTCAGACACGAGTAGTCGAGTAAAAAAAAAATCTGTGAGGATTGAAACATATTTGTGATCGACTCTAGATTTACGAGACACAGAGGTCGTTAAAAATTGCCTTAACCGACCACTGCTTCGTCCACGCGTAGAACCGTGGTCGTAAAGATAACTTTAATTGACCTTTGCTGCAGCAGAGACAGTTTTACAACATTTCACCAGAAGAAACTGACATTTACAGTAAACGCCGTCTTTACAAGGGGTTAGAAAAGGGATCAAAGGTCAAGGAAGTCACTAGAAATAGCACTTCAAGCTAGTTTTTATAGAAACATATAGATTGTTGTCCTGCTTGAAAACAACATAAAATGTATTTAAAAAATCTAATTGATCGACAAAAAAAGTTTCATTTTCAGACAAACACGTGGCATCGATGGTTCTGTGTGTACGTGCGTGAGGACATGTGCGGGTCAGTGACTCAGTTTAGTGGGATTTTACTTTCATGAAGTAACGCAACAATGGTCTAAGTGGATCCAGCTGAGACACCTGTCGTCGCGGGACCTGGACGTCAGGCGCGCGTCCGTGTGAACGTCTACAGCCCCCCAGTGGTGCGTTCAGGAACTGGTCAGGAAAAAAAAGGCGAACGAAGATTGTTTTGTTAAAAGAAACTTAAATAATAAATGTATAGACTTAACTTGATTTTAGACTTATTTGTGGTCATTTAAAGTCAAAACCTACCGGACTTGATTGAGTGCTCGGAAACTTTGTGACGTCACGTCAACACAAAAAAAAAAGGTGTGGAAGATATTTTACGCAAGATACCCATTAATGACGTCATAATACCGTTTGTGTTATATTCAATGTTCAGCTGACATGTTATTTCCCCTGATCATAGTTAGAACAAACAAAAAGTGTGATGTTTTCATCTGTGAATGTGTGTGTTCAGCTTTTACAGTCAGACCCGTTTTGATCCGTTGGGAAATTAGGGTGTTATTGAGAACCCCGTTATTATGGAGTAAAAAAATCAAACAAAATAAACTCAACATGGAGATGTTTTCCTTTTTATTTTTTTATTCTCAAAATAAGAGAATCTACAAAGTGATTTATTTCATCCGACGTCGACAATGATTCTGAAACCAAGTGTGTAGTTGAAGTAAATAACTGCATTAAAAACACGTTTGAAACACGTTGATTTAATCAAGCCATTAACACAACCATTCCCTATCAAGTCAAACAGAACCAAAATAATAATAATAATAATAATAATAACAAAATGGAAGAAGAAAAATAGACGAGCGGGAACGTCAACCAGGCGGCTCCTTGTTTTGTCCTTGTTGTTTTATTTTTTATTTACTTGACCAGCGGTCGGGTTTTATCGTCGTCGCTGCACTGGTGAGCTTTGTACTTTTTCACCTCAGCCATGTACTTTGACCAGGCATCGCTCTTGCCGGGAACCATCTGTCGGACGGAACATCCAGTTAGAAGTCGCACCGAATCAAACTTCATTTTCTACTCACCCTCATGTCGACCTAAGGCATGGGATTATTTACAGGGTAATCAGTTCCTTTTTAGAGTTATAGACAAAAATGTTTGTTCATTTTAATGTAGTGACCGGAGCTCAGTTGTCTTTGTCTTCATCTTCGTCCAAAAAAAGACACTTAAAAAGATCCAAATACCTCCGTACTGCTCGTCTGCAACGTCCATCTTGGATTGAAATAAGAAGTTGTTCCGAAGTAAATAAATCTATATAATTAAAGTGCTCAATCAAAATGGCCGTCATTAACTGCTTGTTTTTGGCCTTATTCGTCAGAAGATGCCGAAAGCGTCTTGTATAACCTATTTCCTTATTATTGATACAATGACATAAATGGGCGCATATACTTTATCTCATTCCAATAAAAATTAAATTAGACTTGTGTCAAATATTAATCACATCACAGCCTTTTCTAAATCCCGAGTCCTCCAACGTTCTGCAGGTTAATCCACGGCGATAAATGACGTTAGCAAACTTTAGTCCGTGCAAGTATAGATTAATAGCATGTTAAAGGGACAGTGAACTATTTAAAAAATAAATTACACTGCTTTTTCCTTTCATATTTGAAATGTTTGCCATTTTCTCGCTTATAAAAATCCAGTACTTTAGCTAGTGTTCGTAGAGGAAGCTCCCAGGTTTTGGGAATTCTCGGAATTCCCCCCAAAAAAAGCTTAAAATATGCTTTTTTCGGGACAATTTATCGTTGCAGGGCTTCAATACAAAAGGGACGTTACGGACGAGCAGTATCGACGAAATTGGAGGGTCATTTAGGAGGAAGAAAAGTGGGTCCAGGTCACGGGAACACCATATGAACATACATACATTGACCACACATACATGTATGTATGAACATGTATGTATGAACATACATACATTGAATATTGTTTTGATTGTTTAAGCGCTTTGTGACCCTGGTCTCGAAAAGCGCTATATAAATAAATATTACTTACTTACATTTTCCTCTACAACTCCAAAAAGACACTTGTTATGAGTTTAAGCCTTGAAGACGATGAGGGGGTAAAAAAAAGACCAACTGTTCTGGGGAAACTCACCTCTGTGTCCGGTTTCTGCTTCTTGGCAACCATGCCGGTCTTTAGGAACACTCCGCCTCTGCGCTTCCCCACCTGGGTTAGGGGATAGAGACTGACACCGTTAAAGGGGTTCTCGGAGGCCCGACTCAATGACGGAGACTAAGTCCATGTAGTCACGCTAAGGTAACAGAATGATGGCTGAATGTGTGAAGCTCATCTTGCAACTGTCAAACCCCTTACAAAGCTCGTCACGGCAGGCGTGGTCCTCCTGTCCTGGTGGGTCTGTCCCAGTTCTGAGCCACTTGCGTCCTCACTTTTCTTCTTCATCTCCTCCTCCATCTTCTTCTTGAACATCTCCATGAAGCTGCCGTCGTTGGCGAAGGCGTTCGCCGTGGAGGTGGAGGCCGGGCTGCCATCCTCCGACCCCCCGCTGCTGCTGCTGCTACTGTCGGCTTTGGGTTTACTGTGAGAGCGTTTGGGGTCCATGTTGTCCAGAGTTCTGCACCGACGGGTTCGGTTTGGGGCCAAAAATCAAAACACCACAAAAAAAACGCCTTTTTTTTTGTAAAGCTAGCTTTGGACCGCAGCGACAAAACAGGGGGAAGATGTGAAGAAAACAAAAAATGGTGTCACTTCACGGCAACGATTCTGATCCTAAAAAAAAAAAACGTTTTGTTAAAAAAAGCAGGATCAACAAAACACGCCAGAAGCTGCTATGCTAACTATGCTAACAGGAGTCGGTTGGTTTCGTTTAAAACCCACTCGGAATTTTACAAATAGCGACTCAATTACACCGTTGTGTTCAGCAAGACTAAAAATACCACAACGTGCAACTATATTCGGACTAAACTCGAGGGTTTAATGCTTCTTTTATTTTCTTTACCACAGGCTTCTTTCGCTATCGTCGCCTCTTGCTAGCTGTCGGCCATGTTTAGATTCCTTGCTGACGTCACCTAAGGGGCGAAGCGTATACACCGTGAATAAAGAAAATCGACAATTAATTTATTTTTTCTTAAATTGAATTATATATTTATCACAGCTTCGCTAAGATTATTCTTTAATATTTAACAGTTTATATCGCCTCCTATATCGGAAATCCTTATCTTGCGGACGTGATAGAGCACCTCACTTGGGAGGCGTTCAGGTAACATCCGGACAACACGCCCTCAGACTCTTCTCGTGGAAGAAGCTCTACTCCGAGTCTCTGCTGGATGACCGAGCTCTCGGTTAAAACCCAAGAGGTTGACGAGTAAAAAAGGACAGCGTTAATCGACCGTCCATAGTGCCCCCTGCCGGTCGCCCCGTGTAGCTGGGACAGAACTCAGATTCCAAGAAGAAAAAGACACGTACAAAGAAATAATAAAAAAAAAAATTATAATTATTCTCTCTTTTAAAGAAATGAAAGATATCTTTCTACTTTTGACAGATTTGTCAATAAAAATATACCTAAAAATATATTTTAAAAAACTGGCTTCCAAAGGCTCAAACTGCCAAAAAAACAGTCAAGTGCAGTGAATAGTTTTCAGGGTCGTACACAAAAATAAACAAACAATACTTTTTTTCTAAAATTCCCCATTTATTTGTGCAAAAGTGTCAGACTTTGAGGCGTTTTCTCGGCTCCGAAAACCGCGTGTGAAGTAGTGACGCTATGACCTACAGGACCAGGATGAGAACCAACACCACTCAAAACAAAACCAGAAATAAAAACCTTAAAAATGTGCAAAACAAAAAACACCAGTTCAGACAGTAGATCACAGCACAGAGGTCACAGGGTCGTCGCCTACAGCAGCAGATAAGGGACGTATTCAAAAAGATGAATCAGTAGTGAAAACAGTCGACGGTTTTGAACCAGCAGCCAAACCTCAGCGTGGCTCAGTTGAGGTCAAAGGTTAAGTTAAAGGCCTGTGTGAGGATTGACAATTAAGCGCAACATCTTCAGCCACACCCGCTACCCTGACGTTCCGAAATCTTTGGAAAAAATTAAGTGAAAATCCCTCAAAAAAAAAAGACATACAGGCCAAAAAAAAATAATTTAACTACTTCAACTTGTCCTTCATTTCTCAGAAGCTCCACAGAGTTGACGCACATTCATGTCAACAGCGTAAAGTCAACACACAAATACACACAAGAGCTTCATGAAGTCCATCATCTAAGGATGATTCAATCTTTGACAGACAGAATCACTTCATCTTCTACTAAAAAAGTTTAAATCAATTTAAAAAGACTCCAGCAGGCACAGCGTCGGCAGCGGTCAGAGGTTCAGTCGGGGCTGCTGGCGGGTCAGGCCTCGCCGGGCGTTGGTGTACTGCCTCTGCTGGGCCAGGAAGGACATGGTGTGGCTGGAGGGCGTCAGGCGCTCGCTGGAGACCCTCTGGTGCAAGGCCATGCCCTGGAGACAGAAGACCAGCGTCAGAGACACAGGTGGAGGAGGACCTTCGGAGGGAGGAGGACGCTCACCATGTTGTACCAGGCGCTGATGATGAGCTTCTCCTCCTGGTCGTGCCTCGCTCGGCTCTTCTCGTAGTCGGTCTGAGAAGATCAATAAAAACTTTTCAAACATCTTCTGTCGGTCGTCAGGATCTCACTCTCTCTGGTCAGTGTCTTGATAATTGTATTCAGATTCGTGCTGTGGGTGGAATCTGGTCTCAGCCGGTGAGGAGGATGCGTTGTTGACATGAACACGACAATAACGACACTAAAGTTTTTTTGTGGCTCTAGGGTTTGAAGTCAGGGGAAGTGGTGTCGTACCTCCAGGTGCTGGATCCTTCTCTCCTTCTCCAGCAGCTGGTTCTTCAGGGCCTGGACGGCCGGAGCCGGGGTCAGAGGCTGCTTGTGGTCCAGGGTGGTGATCACCTGCACGACACACGGATTTAGGGACGATAACTGTGACCATTATGGGAGTTTATCAGTGACTTCAGGATATTGAATGTTTACATAATTAAACATTTCAAGCTTTTATTATTGAGATGTATTTTAGTTTCTCTTATATATATATATATATATATATATATTCCAATTCACATAATTCAAATTAAATTTTCTAAATTCATTTTAGGCATTTTGTCAATATAAAATTGTTGGTATAATAGTGACACCAGACAATACTAATAGAGTACAGAGCTACTTGATCCATTAGTCACGTGATCGTCTGTGCTTCACATGATTGGCTAAGGTTTGTAGCTCAGTACTCTACTAGTATTTTCTGGTGTTACTATTATATCAACAACTTTATATTAAATTTAAATTTAATTATTTGAATATATATATATATATATATATATATATATTTGATTAAAACATATATATATTTATATTTAAGAGAACCTAATATTACAATGAGAAATGTTTAATTAATGTCTTAATTTAAAAGACTATAAATTAAAAAAAGATCGACTTAAGAACCTTTTTTTTTTTGCATTATTATAATTGGAATATCACATTTTTAATATAAATTTTTTTTTTCTTTTTTAAATGCGATTATTAAAAAAAAAAAATTCAACCTTTCTTTGTAGAAATGATTAAATAAAATCATTCATTAATATAATTAAAGCTTCTTTTTTTTAAAATGTATAATTTAATCAGTCATTTTCTATTTAAATATTGAAATTCTTGAATTAAAAAAAACCTCAATTCTAACTTAAGAAAATCCAAGTTTCAACCGTGTAAATGCAAGATGTAAACACGTAAACTCCGATGACGCCGCAGCCCTTGACTCACGGTGCGAGCCTTGTCCACGTAGCGTTTGTAGCGCGCCTCCATCTGCCTCATGTCCTCGTCCTTCCTGCGCAGGATCTCCTGCAGCTCGTCGATCTTCTGAGCCACTGAGACGGAGACGACGATGAGGAACTTCTTAAAAACCACTCGCTCGACATCCTCTTACTGTTGTCGTCCACTTTGGGCTCCAGGTCATCGATGACCTCCCTCTTCTTCTGCAGGTCCGAGTGCGCCTCGTGAAGCTTCTCTCTGGGGAGTCAAAGGTCAAAGGTCAATGCGTCTCATAAACCGGTCACATGACTTCAGCACTTACAGATGCTCCTCCAGCTTCTTCTTCAGCAGCGACGACTGACGACACACAAACAGAATCATCATTTAAGAGACGGGGACGAGGACGAGGGCCTTTAGGGGGTCAAAGGTCATGCTGTAATCAGTACTTACGATGGCCTGATTATGGCAGTCGACGGGCCAGCAGAGGGGGAGATAGGGAGGGGAGAGAGAGGCAGGCGTTAACGTCACCACAGCAAACCGTTAGATTCCCAAACAACATTTATCAAGAGAAGAACAAGCAGAAGACGGACACGTGACGCGTCACATGACTCCGGTGGGCGAACGGCGAGACAACCAAAACCGTCCTCACGTTCTCCGTCTTGCTGTCCTGCTCCTGCAGCGCCCTCTGCAGCTCCTCCACCTGAGCGCGCAGCTCCGAGACCTGCTGCTGGTTCAACCTGGAGAGAGAGGAACACGAGGGTCAAACCAAAACCTTCCAGACTTCGCAGCAGCTCCGGGAGTGTTGCCTCCCACACCCTGGACCTGGCGTGGACCAGTCACGCGGCCCACACGCTTGGGCGTCTGGCTCGCCGCCCTGGACACCCGAGCAACAGTCCAGAGGGCCGCTTGACATTTAGGACAGACGCGGCGGCGGCGGCGGCGGCGTGCCAACAGCAGAAACATGAGGGCGAGCAGCTTGTACCGGTTCTGGGTCTCCAAGGCGTTCTTGCTGCGCTGAGCCTCTTCCAGCTGGACCTCCGTGTCCACCAGCTTCTGCCGGTCCTTCTCCTCCTGGACGCACAGCATCTTGTTCTCGCTCTGCAGCCGCACCACCGTCTCCCTGAGACAACGAGATGTTTGAGAAACACCCGTCAAGTCTACGGTTCAGGTGAGAAGACGCACCTGAGCTCGGCCGGGAAGATCTCCGCCGCCAGGTTTCCGACGGCGGCGTCGCACAGACTTTCTGCACGGAGAGATGAAGCTTCACTCTTTGGACCAGCATCACGTTTGTGCTCCTCAGACTCACCCGTGTCACTCAAACCCCCGTGTTGGACCCGAGCACACCTGAGCTCGTCGTTGGTCTCCCTCAGCGTGTCCCTCTCCGAGATCAGCCTCTGGCAGAAGAAGACATTATGACCTCAGGCTTCATTTATATAAAGTGTTAAATCCTAAAACACTTTATTATTGACGTGACAGTGGTGAGAAAAACTTCATTTTAATTTAACTTTGAATTTAAATCCTTAATGACTTAATTAATCTTTAAATACATTCATTTAAATTAAAAAATAAATCATGAAAAATGTGCCTTGTCTGATGGTCAAGGTGACCCGGAGGCCTGAAAACAGCAAGGGATACCACAAACACAAACACATTTGTTTTCTGGCCACCGGGTCACCTTGACCCAGGAATAACATAATGGTTAAATAATCTAATTAATAAAATATTTTTAAATTATAAAATGTTTAAATGGTTTTAAATTAAATAACTGATGAAAATTGTTGCCGATTTTATTTTTAATAATTTATGAATAATGTTACTAGATAATGCTCGAGTAGTTACATTTAAATAATTAAATGATTAATGAAAAATGTCTATTTTAAAAATCATAATATTTAAATAATTAATTAAAAACATTATTGAAAATGTTTACATAAATTAATTAATTAATTTACAAAAGTGAAATCGTTACATTTAAATAACTATATAATTAATGGAAAAATATTTAAGGATTATTGAAATTTAATAATTCAAACATTTTTCCGATGTTACCGGAAAAGTTTGAATAATTCAATTTCAATTATTAATGAAGATTTAATTAGAAAATGTTTAAATCATTTAATTGAAATAATTAATCTAAATGTTTTAAATCCTTTTAATTATTTAAATTTGATAATTTAACCTTTTTTTTCTGTTACACATTTTAATAAAAGACATCTATCAGTGGACAGTGTTCATTCTAGTGTCAAGTCCAGACTGAAGTGATGGTTTCAGGTAAGTTCACGTCTCCCCGTTCCGAGCCACTGACCCCTGCAGCTGGACTCACCTCCTTCTCCTTGAGCAGAGCGTCGAACTTGTCGTGGAGGTTCCTGAACTCGAACTGCCACTTCTCGGCTTTCATGGCCTCGGCCGAGTGCCTGGTGTGCAGCTCCAGCGCCTGCGGGCGAGGAGGCATGGCAACAGTGAGCGAACCTCCGAGCACGTGCCACGGAGAACAGATTGCGTGGAGCGTCGCTCGGGAACAAGCACCACCCGCCTCCTCCGCCCACAGCTTGCCTGTCTCTTGTAGGTGTCCAGCTGATGGCGGACGGCGTTGGCGCGCCGCAGCTCCTCCTCCAGCTCGCAGGTGCGCTGCATGTACACGTTGTTGCGCTCCTCCAGGAGGCGCACCTGACGCCGCAGGTCTCCCAGGTCCTCCAGCTTCCTCTTGTAGGTCTCCACCAGCGCCTCCAGCTGGTGGACCCGGTCGGACGAGTGCCTGAGAAAAACAACAAAAAAAAAAACGTGTAGAATCTTCTCACCTCCGACAAACGGGGCGCTGACGTCAGCATGTGATTTATATCGGCCACAGATGTCAGCGCGGAGCTGAATGGACGTCTGTGCGCGGGCGTGTGTTTGACTTGTTTTTTGAGAGTGTCGGCTCATAATGGAGGCTTAAAATGGGCCGTCGGACGCACGAGTCAAGCACCGACTCGAAGCCCGACAACAACCTTTTAAAACGTTTCTAATTATGGAGAAAATAAAATAAATATGATGGACGTGGAGACTCACCGGAGGATGTCCATCTCGTCCTTCAGCCCCTGAGCCTCTCGAGCCAGACTGGTCAGCTCCTCGTTCCTCACCTGCAGGTCGCTGACCTCGCGCTCCAGGATGTCCGAACGCACTCGCATGTCGTCGCGACCGTTCTCCAGCCTGAAGGGAACCGTTGAGAACGCATTAGAACCACAGAAACCTTTAGTTTTAGGGGTTTTAAAGTATCAAAGGTGCATTTTTTAATCTACTTCAACCTCTTTGCTCTTGATGGATCTACTGACTCCTTCAAGAAACATCTGAAGACGTTTTTATTTGTTCAGGCTTTTCCTTGATTTTCTGGAACTCCTGTTGTGTTATCAGTTTTATCTTGATCTTTAAAATATATACTTTATTGAATATTGTTTTGATTGTTTAAGCGCTTTGTGACCCTGGTCTGGAAAAGCGCTATATAAATAAATATTACTTACTTACTTACTAAATGAAAAAAAAAGTGTCAGTGTTGTCTTAGGGTCAAGGTGACCCAGAGGCCTGAAAAGGAAAAAGGATACAACAAACACATTTGTTTTCTGGCCTTACAATAATAAAATAATAATTGACAATTGTTGCCGATTGTATTTTAAATAATTGGTGAAAAATGTTACCATTTGAAGTTACATTTAAAATACTCAACTATTCGTTAAATATGTGAATTTTTTAAAGATCGTTTAATTTAAATAATTAATTAAATATTACTGAAAATGTTTAAATAATTGATCAAAAAAGTTTCTTAAAAAAAAATGTTTGAAGAGACAATTTAGATAATTTAATTATTAGCGAAATTGTTATTGAAAATAATTCAGTTTAAATAATAAATTAAATATTTTCTAAAGAAATACAACAATGAAAAGGACAAAGGATACAACAAACACATTTGTTTTTTGGCCTTACAATAATAAAATAATAATTGACAACTGTTGCCGATTGTATTTTAAATAATTGGTGAAAAATGTTACCATTTGAAGTTACATTTAAAATACTAAACTATTCGTTAAATATGTGAATTTAAAAAAATCGTTCAATTTAAATAATTAATTAAATATTACTGAAAATGTTTAAATAATTGATCAAAAAAGTTTCTTAAAAAAAAAATGTTTAAAGAGACAATTTAGATAATTTAATTATTAATGAAATTGTTATTGAAAATAATTCAGTTTAAATAATAAATTAAATATTTTCTAAAAAAATACAACAATGAAAAGGACAAAGGATACAACAAACACATTTGTTTTTTGGCCTTATAATAATTAAATAAATATTGACAACTGTTGCCGATTGTATTTTAAATAATTGGTGAAAAATGTTACCATTTGAAGTTACATTTAAAATATTCAACTATTCGTTAAATATCTGAATTTTTAAAAATCGTTCAATTTAATTAATTAATTAAATATTACTGAAAATGTTTAAATAATTGATCAAAAATGTTCCTGATAAAAAAAAATGTTTGAAGATAAAAATGTAGATCATTCAATTATTAATGAAATTGTTATTAAAATAATTCAGTTTAAATAATAAATTAAATATTTTCTAAAAAAAAAAATACAACAATACAAAAAGAATCACAGGAATCACAAGAAAATGAAGTACAATGTTAAGCAAGGAAAATTTAAAATACTTTTTCAATTGTAATCATTTAATAAGTTAAAAATACAAATAAATAGTCTCCAGAAATTCAAAAAAATAAAGAGAATATTTAATTATGACCTGTAATCATAATTTTAAACAAATAACTTTTAATTGCATACATCTTTTAATTCAACCAATAATTTTTACTAGTTTTAGTGTCGCCTGCAACCAATGGTTTCCACCAGCAGGGGGGGAATATTTGTGCGATCCTTTTATAGAAATATTTAGAAAATAATAAAGAAATAAGACATCTGGTCTATATTAAGTGCATTGCTAAGCATTCCTACAATTAATGGAATACATTTATAAAAATAGAAATAACCGATCATGACTGGAATTAATTGTGGTCCCTGTGTTACATTCCTCCTCAGAGCAGCTGATTTTTTAACGTTTATTGAGTTGAAGTTTGTCTCCTGAACTCAAAGCCTCTCCATTAATCCATCAGAATCCACGTGATCCCTGAAGCTCAAACGAAAACTTCTGCTGCGACGAGTCAGACTAGAGAAACGGGATGACGAGGATCAAGGGGAGAGCCGGGCTCCAGTACCTGTAGTTCTCCTCCTGCAGCTGCTCCATCTGACTCTGCAGCAGCAGCAGCTTCTTGCCCGTGATGGTGGACAGGTCCAGGGAGTCCCGGCGGGTCAGCCTCTCTTTCAGGGACTTGGTCTCCGCCTGCAGGGTGGTCTTCTCCTCCAGGGCCACCGACAACTGAGCACAAACACAAAAAAAACCCGGTCGTGAGTCGCTGGAAGAGACGCGAAGCGAGTCAACAAAGAGTCGGGAAAAAAAAAGCGGCGACACAAGCGCGAGTTTAAGAAAGTTTGAGCGACAAAAGTCTGGTTTCTTGAGTCGACATGCGTTAGTCAGCTGGTGTGCGACGGTTACAGGCGGACGGATGTTCTGAATGTTGGGAGTTGTTAGCAGCAGCAGCCCGAGGGCCCGGCCCAGACGACCCGGATATAAATAGAGTCGAACGCGACGATGGGTTCGGTCATGCTGGCGAAGCCGAGACGACTTTGTCGGTGTGCGTGAAGTTAGGAGACACAGGAAGTGGGCGTGGACTCACCTGCCGGTCATCTGTTCACAGGCAACACAGCGAAGCCCCAAACTTTAAGACAGATTTCATGCTTCAGCAGCGGAACCAGGATCAACTCAAATGACTCACGAGTTTGGCTCACAGAGTAAACAAACACACGGGCTGGAGACAAAGTGTCACTTTTATCTCGGTGTTACACAACCACTGATTAAAGCAGCATGTTTGTCTCGGTTCACACAAACAACCCTCAGATGGTCACAAGAGTCACTCGTTCATTACTGGGGATGTACTGAACAGATACTTTCTCTTGGTATAAAATACAAACACAGTTTTAAAATGATTGTGATCCACAGCACTCTGCGTGCAAACTTTTCCAGGAAAGCCGGAATGCACGCCACCTCAAACACACATAACTGAACCCCAAAACTTTTTGGGAAAAAAATGACCCCAAAGAATGCCATAAGAATTCCCAGAGTCTGTTCTAGTGGAATTATTTTGGGCGCTAAATTCTTCTAATATTAAAAAAAACATTTTGTCACTTTTAAGTAAGAAATTTTTATTTGTATAGCGCTTTTCCAGAACAGGGTTAACAGACACTAATCTATCTCCCAAATAATACTAACAGAAAGCAACATTTAACACTCTGATTTGACAGAATTTAGCCTCAAAATAATGCTAACAGAGAGCAAATCAGTATATGTTAGACATTAACAGAATTTAGCCTCAAATAACGCTAACAGAAAGAAAATAAGAGTCTGTTAAATATAAAGAGAAATTAGCCTCAAATAATGCTAACAGAAAGAAAATAAGAGTCTGTTAAATATAAAGAGAATTTAGCCTCAAAATAATACTAACAGAAAGAAAATAAGAGTCTGTTAAAAATAAAGAGAATTTAGCCTCAAAATAATGCTAAATGAAAGCTAATTATAGTCTGTTAAATATGAACAGAATTTAGCCCCAAAATAATTCCACTAGAATAAAGATTTGTGTAACAATTGACAAAATGTATCTCCCAAATATTGCTGTTTGGTTTTGAGTTTTTAATTTTAAACACACAGTACAATCTAAAAATGTACTTGAACTTTTAAAATATATTTTCCTGAAGTTTACTTAAGATTTACTAGAAGAACATCTGCTTGGATTCTCATCCTCACCGACCTGGTGCTCCAGATCCCTGCAGCGCTGGCTCAGGTCGTTCTTCTCGTTCGCCTCCTCACTCAGGAAGTAGTACTTTCTGGACTGTACAGTCAAATCCAACGTCAGTGACCACAAACCAAACAAAGCATGAAGGTTCCACCTGGTAGTCGAAGTCCCCGTAGGTCTCTGGACTCCCTGGTGCAGAAGAAGGATCTTTTGCCAGGATCTGAAAATCACAACGTTGACATTCGAGTTCCGTCATGTGACCGAAGCAATGTAATAAAAACACACCTCTTGAATCGCCGTCATGACGACGTGCTGGACGGATTCCTCGAGGGTCATAATCTGCTGGATTTGTTCTTCATGACGGGAAGAGAAGAACACAGTTTGAGTACCGGGACTTATGTTGTCACCCGTCTTCCGTGCTACAGCGTCATGCGACTTCCGTGCTACAGCGTCACCTGACAACCAAACTTGAGCGTCACCTGACAACCAAACTAGAGCATCACCTGACAACCAAACTAGAGCGTCACCTGACAACCAAACTAGAGCGTCACCCGACAACCAAACTAGAGCGTCACGCGTCTTCCGAACTAGAGCGTCACGCGTCTTCCGAACTACAGCGTCACGCGTCTTCCGAACTACAGCGTCACGCGTCTTCCGAACTACAGCGTCACGCGTCTTCCGAACTACAGCGTCACATCTCAAACCACAGTGGCACGTCTCAAACTACAGCGTCACGTCTCAAACCACAGTGGCACGTCTCAAACTACAGCGTCACGTCTCAAACCACAGCGTCACCTCTCAAACTACAGCGTCACGTCTCAAACTACAATGTCACGTCTCAAACCACAGCGTCACATCTCAAACTACAGCGTCACGTCTCAAACTACAGAGTCACGTCTCAAACTACAGCATCACGTCTCAAACTACAGCGTCACATCTCAAACTACAGCGTCACGACTCAAACTACAGAGTCACGTCTCAAACTACAGCATCACGTCTCAAACTACAGCGTCACATCTGAAACTACAGCGTCACGTCTCAAAAACTACAGCGTCACGTCTCAAACCACAGTGGCACGTCTCAAACTACAGCGTCACGTCTCAAACCACAGCGTCACCTCTCAAACTACAGCGTCACGTCTCAAACTACAATGTCACGTCTCAAACCACAGCGTCACATCTCAAACTACAGCGTCACGTCTCAAACTACAGAGTCACGTCTCAAACTACAGCATCACGTCTCAAACTACAGCGTCACATCTCAAACTACAGCGTCACGACTCAAACTACAGAGTCACGTCTCAAACTACAGAGTCACGTCTCAAACTACAGCGTCACGTCTCAAACTACAGCGTCACGTCTCAAACTACAGCATCACGTCTCAAACTACAGCGTCACGTCTCAAACTACAGCGTCACGTCTCAAACCACAGCGGCACGTCTCAAACTACAGCGGCACGTCTCAAACCACAGCGTCACGTCTCAAACCACAGCGTCACGTCTCAAACTACAGCGTCACGTCTCAAACTACAGCGTCACGTCTCAAACTACAGCGTCACGTCTCAAACTACAGCGTCACGTCTCAAACTACAGCGTCACGTCTCAAACTACAGCGTCACGCCTCAAACTACAGCGTCACGTCTCAAACTACAGCGTCACGTCTCAAACTACAGCGTCACGTCTCAAAAACTACAGCGTCACGTCTCAAACTACAGCGTCACGCCTCAAAAACTACAGAGTCACGTCTCAAAAACTACAGCGTCACGTCTCAAACTACAGCGTCACGTCTCAAACTACAGCGTCATGACACTTCTGAACCAGTGCAGTTCAGTTCGATGACGTTCCAGCGAGAGGTTGATATGCTTAATTTCTTAAAAACTTTTATTTTGAAGGGAAACCCTCACCTTCCTTCTTGTCACAGCTGACAGCACAGCCGAGCACCAGCTGCACCAGTTTGCCCAGCTCGGTGACGTCACCCATCTCCCCGATCAGGTTGACGTCGGGCAGGTGCTGCTCTGCGACCTGGTGAGCCAGGACCTGAGCCGGGGCAGAACAATGAGACGAAACATCTCCAGACAGGAAATGAGCCGATGATGAAAAGGTCTCTTACGTCATGGTAATATTCCATGATGCTCTTCAGGATCTTCTTCAAGTTGCTGACCTGAAGGATGGGGAGAAGGTCAAGGTGACGACATTGATTTTTAATAAGAGGAACAAGCTTCGAGTCCAGACCATGATCGGTCCGTCCATCGTTACCTTCAGGCGCCAGTTGGCTCCGCCCTCCTCCTTGATCCTGTTCAGCCACGCGTCATTGAACCAGGAGGGGTCTCTGCAGACGAGGAGGTCCGTGATCATCAACATCCACACAAGGAGCTACAACTGGATCCCTTTATCTGAACCGACTGATCACATGAGGTCCACGAGTGACTTCATTAATCCACTCATGCGTTTACAACGTCTCTGGATCCACTTTGATTCTCGTGTCATCATCTCCTGACTTTCACAAGACTCAAGACGTTACTGGACCTACTTATGGAGGTCCATGTACAGAAAGTGTAAGAAAGTATCTGTGCAATTAAATAGTTTTTTTTAAATACCGTATCAATATAGTCGTCAGGATGTATTACATTTTTTTAATTACATTTCATTTTGAATCATAGTTTTTATGGTTTATATTTCAATAAATTGTGCATAAAAAACAATTTGACATTTTTATTTGCAATAAACATGCAACTATTCTCGGACTTTGTTAATTTTTTTGTGTTGCAATTGAACGTCCGCCCGCTAGATGGCAGCAGTCATTACATCCGCCGCAGCCAAAGTAACACTAAAATCACGTTGGACGTGGGCGATGACTGAGGACCAGAGGATACAGTGACTCCAGCAGCTTTTAAAGCTGATGTTTGGACATATTTTGGTTTGAAAACAAATGAAAGCAGTTACAACTGAGGACGAGAGGATACAGTGACTCCAGCAGCTTTTAAAGCTGATGTTTGGACATATTTTGGTTTGAAAACAAATGAAAGCAGTTACAACTGAGGACGAGAGGATACAGTGACTCCAGCATCTTTTAAAGCTTATTTTTGGACATATTTTGGTTTAAAAACAAATGAAAGCAGTTAAGATTTCGTCAAGAGTCATGTGGTCTGTAAATACTGCAACAACAGAGTCAAGTACTCGACAATACTACACATATATACTACAGTATCACTATACATCGTATTGTGATATGCATTGTCAGATTCTTGCCAAAATGTACTTTTTTTATTATTATTATTATCATAAACACTCCAGTTATTTAATTATTGTTAATGATTTGTTTTATAATTTAATTCAGACCTTAATAGTTTAAAATGTAATAGTTTAACTTTAAATAAAATATAATAAAATAAGTCACATGTAGAATACTTTCATTTTATATTGTATCGTCTCATTTTTGCAATACAGATTTGTTTTTTAAGAGTTATTTGGGGTCAACCTGTTCAGGGCAACCACAAATAACAAAAAGAGACACATTTGTGTTTTAAACTAGTTGAGGGATCAATAAAGTTTTACCTTACCTTACCTTACGTAATGTTTTATTTGTTTATGCAAATTGTTGAGCATCAAGGTTCAAATATCATAGACAAGACTTGTCACATTCCCTCCACATTTAGGTGTTTAAATAGACCTTCTTAAGTAAATAATCTAAATAATTTGTTTGATTATTTTTAACATTTATTTCAACTTGAACCTGCCACAACATTGCATTTTAATGCAAAACATTGTGCACATTTAAATAAAATAAAACTCATTCTACCCATCTGCTGTTTGGATCATTATCAGTTATTTAATTATTTTTTCTTTCTATTATTAAACTCTATTAATAATTAAAGTATTAAACCACCACCCCCAACAACAACAGGAAAGCTATTAAAATATTATTTAAAAATGTACAACCTTGTGCAAAACAATCATTCCATCCATCCACTGTTTGAATCATAAACACTTCAGTCATTTAATTATTGTTTATTTTCATTTGTCTAGTTATTAATAGATGTAAACAATTATTTTAAATATTATTTAAGAATGCAGAACCTTTTCCAAAAAAAACCCAACTCATTCTACCATTAACCCCGCTAAGTTATACAATTATTACCATTTTCAATATTAATAGACATTAATAATTGTTTTAAATATTATTAAAAATTCAGAACCTTGTTCAAATAAATAAAAAAGCACAGACAATGGAGGCTGAATTGCGATAAGGAGAGAAATCACTGTCAACTTTACTTCACATGTAACATTTGTTACACAACAAACCGGTAGAAATGTTTCACATATTTGTCAGCAACAGTTGAAGGTTCGACAGCTGAACTAAAATGACTTAAATAAACTTTATTAACTCACATTCTGTTGAGGACATGAGCGATGGCGACTCCACTGGTGAGGTCAGACTTGCTGCTGCATGAAGGCACCTGGAAGGTCTGCAACTGAAACCAAATAAAAACAATATATATATATTTTAATGGATCATTTATTACATTTTTAAATATCCTAATTTTTAAACCAGTAGTTTCGTAATGAACATGCAAAGGTAGTGAGTTAACAACTTGTTCTCTGGGAGGGAAATTAAACAGTTGACTTAAGATAAATGTCTTATTCAACATTGACTTGAGGTGACAGTAAAGTAAACATATGTTTATCTGAAGGTAAACATTATATTATATTATTGACAGCCTCGTGTTAAACTCAAGTGTTTGTGCCACAGACTAGTAAACAAAGCTCAACTACCTAAACTAAACTTTGTAACTTCTACCTAGCTTGAGAGGGCGGTCACTTCCGCTTTAAAACAGGTTTTATTTCACCGTTTTCTCCTTTAAAAAAAACTAATATTTATCGAGGAGCTGGTGACGTCACGTGAGAAAAACACGTATGTTTTCTCACTTTATCAGAGACTGTGATGTCACCTGTTCGCGGCTAGCGATGCTAACAAGCTAACAAGCTAACAGCTCACCCATGTTAGCAGCGAGTCGCACAGACGCGCTCTGTCCAGACTCATCCTGCCGCCGACCCTGGTCCCGAAGGAGCGAAAGGTTTTCTTGAAACTCCTGGAACGAAGTTGTTGTTTTTTAAAGTTCCTTGAAGTTTCGTCGCTCACTCCTGCCTCCTCCACGTCAGTGTCACAGTTCAGACATCATGGCCTCCTCCCCCCTGAGCGCTACCGCTGACTGTCCGGCGCCGGCTTCCGTATTAAGAGCGTTGCCATGGCGACGGATTATGTTCCAGGTCATCTCGTCTGTTTCCACGAAATCGAAAACACCTGCTAATGTTTACCCCTAAATAAAAACAACGATGTCGACCTTATTAAGAGAAATATTGAATATTTTTAGCAATATTTAAAACTTTTATATATACAATATATTGTAATATAATATTGTATTTAGTGATATTAATCAGGAAGGAAAATCAGAGTTTTTTTGTACTATGCATTCAATAATTAACATGATAATTTAAAGTATTTATGAAATTCATTTAGTCTCCTGTTGTGTTATCAGTTTTATCTTGATCTTTAAAGTATATACTTTATTGAATATTGTTTTGATTGTTTAAGCGCTTTGTGACCCTGGTCTGGAAAAGCTCTTTACAAATAAAAATTACTTACTTACTTACAATCTTAAAAATTAATTATGGTTATAATGTAAATACAATATTTATTTGGACAATTGTAAGTAAGTAAGTAAGTAAGTAATATTTATTTATATAGCGCTTTTCGAGACCAGGGTCACAAAGCGCTTAAACAATCAAAACAATACTCAAAAAAGTACATACTATCCATTAATGGTGTAACGTCATCAGTATTAAAGTGTACATTATTATTACTTATTCACTTGTTTTTTTTACATTTTATTATTATTTAAATTGCTTTAACTTATTAATTTTTTCCTTAAATCATGGGCGCGTTAGATATACATGTTATCATGTAAGAAAACATTAAGAGAAATATAGAATATTTTTGGCAATATTTAAAACTTGAACCATATCTAATGTACTCAGTGAGTCACACTTTTTGAATGTTAAAATTACTATTTATTTTTTCCTTCAACATTATTACTATTAACATATTTTCTTCAAGGCTCACGTATTTAAAAAAAATATTTGGCAGAATATAAAGGAGGCTATTTCTAATTTGGAAGATTTTATTAGTATAGTAACAATGAGATTAAAATTAAAATTCATGCAGATCATGGCAACGGATTATTATTCTGAGGTCAATTTGTCTGCGTCTACAAAACAAAGAAAACCTGTTTTTTTTTTAATCTGAAAAAAAAAAACGTTGTCGTCTGAAGTCAAACTCTTTTATTATAAAAAACGGAATTTTAGAAGATTTTTACACTGAAAAAAAATATAAAAATAAAAAAAAAAATTTTAATAAGAAAAGCAAGGTAGTACCTTTTATAGCCACATTTAATATTTAAAATGGTTGCATATATTCAGAAGTAATAATTAAAATAACATTTAATATTCCTATTATAGTTATTTGTGGCTGATACATTTATTAATTTTTCTTTCAACATATTTACATCAAGACCACATGCTTTTTATGAATATATTTGGCAGAATATACACTTTTTAGCGTTCCACTGTTTAAGTTTGATTATTGTAATTGAAATAAATAAAAACATTTAATCAAACCGTAAACATGAGATTTTAAACATACAATTATTCGTTTGTTTACACAGAAGAAGCATAAAAACACAGATTCAAAAGCTTTTAATTAAAACCGGGTCCTGTACAGAGCAGAGTTTCATTCAGTAAATTCAAGTACAGTGAAAAAAGTTGTCGGGGAAAAATCCTCAAATTTAACTATTTGCTGTTTACATTTCTTACAAGTGTCAGATATAATTACATTGTTAAAAACAGCACCAGACTTGCTGACCATGCATCAGAGGGTTGGGGGGGAGGCGGACACATCCACAGCCATTTTCAATGAACGGATAAAAATCACGTACACACTCTTTCAAACGCTCACTTGCTCACACACACACACACACACACACACACACACACACACAGTCGTCTCCCCCGTCCACAGTGATTTGGGTCGTTTCCTGTAAACATCGACGAGCTGAAGTTGTCGTCTCGTTGAAAAAAAAAAAAAGCCTCCGTCGAAGCCGCTGCATGATCTCCGAAGTTCTAAGATCCCACTGAAGTCCAGGAGAATCATAACGTCTTCCTTTTGGCGTCGCCTCCTTGGCTTTGACCGACATCTGCGGACGAACACAATCAGGTCGTCAACAACGTCAACAACAGTCACAGAGATGGAATGAGTGACGAACAGACATGCGACATAACGGACGAGAGAACCAACGACGGTACAATGGGGGAGACGAACACCTGTCGGGGGGAGGGGGGGGGGAGGGTCAGAGTTTACCTGAGAAAGCGAGCTGCAAGTGAGGAGGCAGAGCAACCTGAGACCCCGACTGGAGGCTCTTATACAGATCTGAGGAGACAGGACGAGGGAGGGGGGGGACGAGGGAGGGGGGGGACGAGGAGGTGACGGACAGAGGATGGAGGAGGAGAAAAAGGGGGATGAAGCCATTAAACTTCAGGACGAGATGAAGAATGTTTGCACTGAAGTAAACAAAAACTAACGGATGTGTGATGAGACGATAAATGACACACAAAACAAGAACAGCAACGACACACACACTGATGTCCAAATATTTAAAGATTTAATTCAAACGTTTAACAACTTTTAGTGATTCTTAAAGGTAAATAAATTAAATAACTCTAAATGATAGAAAGACTGATATTATAACCATTTTTTACCTTTTAACAGATCATTTAAAAGCAAAAAAATAAAACCATGTTTTTTTATTTTGATTTTATATTGTCTTGTGTTTTCTTTACATCTTTGATGGTTTTGATTAGTCATTTAATAAATATTTTTCATTTAATTAAAATAACGTCAGTTGTTAAATATTCATAAAATGTATAAAAATATATAAAAAGTACACAAATATGAATACCTGAAGTTATTGATGTAAGCATTTAGTGTTTTTATATTATAATATAATATTGTATTTAGTGATATTAATCAGGAAGGAAAATCAGATTGTTTTTACTATGCATTCCTTAATTAAAATGATAATTTAAAGTATTTATGAAATGCATTTAGTCACAAGCTTAAACATAAATTATGGTTATAATGTAAATACAATATTTATTTGGACAAGTGTCTATCCATTAATGGTGTAACCTCATCAGTATTAAAGTGTACATTATTATTACTTATTTATTCACATTTTATTATTATTTAAATTGCTATAACTTATGTCCTTTTCCCCTTAAATCATGGGCGCGTTAGATATACATGTTACCGAGTAAGAAAACATGTTTTTAATAAACATTTCATCCACTGAATGAACTCACTCTGCGTCAGGGCTGAGAACGTGGCGTTGCTACTGGCTGCGGAGCCGCCGGCTGCTGCTCCCGACCCGGCCGTCCCCAGAGGAGGGAGGTTCAGCAGGGGGGGGAACTGGAAAGGTAGCGATACCGGCACCAGACCGCCCAGCATCCCGAAACCCAGAGGGAGCGAAGGGGAGGATCCGAGGAGTCCGCCCGAACTGGAGACCTGTCACAAAAAACCACATGAAGCCACGAGCCTGTCTCTTGACAATGGCGGTCGTCGACACAAACCTGTGGGAGCTGAGAGGAAACCGACACCACCGGTTTGGACCCCTGAGGCGCCCCCGCCAGCCTCTGCCGCTGGGTGGAGGGCGTGGTGATGGGGGAGGCACTGGGTCCCACGTGCTTGCTCATGGACGAGGCGTTTATAAGGCTGCTGTTGGTGGCACTGCTGCTGTTGTTGGGGGTCTTCTGGCCGCCCGAGAGGGTGTAGCTGCCGGGGCCCGGCTTGGTCGTTCCTGCTGTCGCACCTGAGAACTGCGGCCTGTAGCCGCCTGGGGGGCACTTGGCGACGTACTGGTGCAGCGGGGGGTTGGCCTGAGAGCGGGGGCTCTGGGAGACCACCATGGTGGGCGAGGAGGAGGTGATGACGGTGGTGGGCGCGCGGGGCGTGAGCTTGATGATGGGGGGCACGTTGCTGTGGCTGGACTTGGTGAGGGTGGCGTGCATGGGCGTGATGAAGTTGGACTGCTGGGCGCCAGACAGCGAGGACTTGCTCTGCAGGGTGAGGGGCTGCCGCGAGGACTGGTAGGTTTTCGGGGCGACGAGGGAGGAGGAAAGGGCGTGTGGCCGCGACTGGGACGAGGTGATGATGAGGGTGTCGCTCTTGTTATTGCTGCTGAGTTTGATGAGGCCGGAATGGACCCCCAGCTTTGATACGGGGGCCATGAGGGGGGAGGCGGTGGGGGGCGGCCGGGGCTTGACGATCATACCCGAGGTCGGGGTGTTGACCTTCACCACCCCGACGGGTCTCTGAGTGTTCAACACCGAATGTCTGTGTACCTGCGTCGTGCCCTTGACCACCCCCATGGCGTCCACTCGGATGGTGGTCTGGGGCGAGGAGGGGAGGGGGTGAGGTCGAGACAGGGGGGCCGAGGGAGAGGTAGAGCTGTAGTGAGCTGCACTGGAAGCTGGCGTGCCGACGGAGGTCTTCTTCTGCTGATGCTGGACGAGGGGCGACGTGTGGAGGAGGATGGAGGGGTTGGAGAGGGTCTTGGGTCTGTCCGGGGAGGGGGGGCTGTCCCCCTGAGCCAGACCCTTGGCTGCGTTGCCGAGGATGGCCAGGGCCTGAGAGATGGAGTCCAGGGAGGGGGGCACCAGGTCGTCGTCCAGGGAGTCCACGCAGATGGGCTCGGAGGGCGGCGGAGGCGGTCGCTTGACGACCGGGGTGATGGACGCCGTGACGGAGGCGGGCGTCCGCTGGACCCACATCGCCTCCTGAGGCCAGAGACGGAGGTCAGCGACCAGAAGGTTCACAGACAAATCAAGAGTCGGGCGAAGACTGACCTTGGGTTTGGCCTTGGGCGTGGAGACCATCTTCTTCTTCGCTCTGGAACGAAAGCATCGTGAGTGGAGGAGTGTGTGTGTGTGTGTAGGTGTGTGTGTGTGTGTGTGTGTGTAGGTGTGTGTCTCTGGTGGACTCACGTGTAGCCGGTCAAGTGTCCGTGAGCCATGATGCTCTCCTTGAACAGGATCCTGAGACAAACAAGCCACAGCTCAGACCGAAGCACATCAGTGGCACCAGAATATTTTATGGTTAAATATATAACATTTGAAATGAATTAATTTTATTGAAAAGTATTTTTTTTAAACATTGAATAAGTCAAGGGTTGAATTCACATTAGGCCACACTTTTATATTGAATTAAAAAGGCTAAAAATAAAAAAAATATTGAATTAAGAAGATTTATTGTTGCAATTATTGAATTACAATATCAATTTTGTATCTAATAATTAAAATAAAACATTTAAAAAGTTAAATTCAAACACTCAAATAGGGACTCACCGCGCCTGCATCCAACCCTTGGGCCACAGAGTCTTCACTTCCGCCTCCATGAAGGCCTTCAGGTAGTCCTCCACGGACATGGACGTCTTCCCCTCCAGCTCGTAGCAGGTCAGCTTCACCCGGACCAGGTTGCACAACAACACCCTGGAACACAAGCCAAAGCCAAAGCAACCGACGATGATCGTGTTCAATAAATCACTTTTAATATTTGAATGTACTTTTAAATATTCAAAAAAAAAAATCAATATAAAGATTTTGGTACAGTGGTGACAACAGACCGTACCAACAGAGCACCGATCTACTCGATCAATCCGTCACGATCCTCATTTCATCATTAGATCGTTGGATCCCGAGCAAAGGTAAGATTTTCAGATACTTGCAACCGACGGTAGTTTTTACAACATGGTGTGAATTTAAAAGTTTAACAACGAGCGGCTCGGTGCTCGATTGGATTAGTCTTTTCTATTTACCAACACTTTTATATTGACTTTAAAAGGCTAACAATTGTAATATATTGAATTAAGAAAATGTATTTGTTGATTATTTGAATTAAAACATCAAACTGTGTTAAAAATGCATTTTAATTCATATTTTTCTATGAATATACTGTATATGTTTGAGTGTGTGTGGATATATATATATATATATATATATATATATACCTTTATTTTTACAGCTGCAAAATGTTATTTCTATTCTTCTGATGGACATTTTCTTCTTTCATATTTTTTATTTTCTCTGTGTATCATTATATTCACACGGTTGAGCTGTACTGGTTGTTTTATGTAAAAAATTTTAAAAAAATCAATAAACAAATATCTTTAAAAAATAATAATATTAAAAACATTTAAAAATGTAATTAATTTTTTTTTTTTAAAAAGGAAAAACAAATACGATCTTTTTTTTTTCTCTCTTTTTTTTTTAAAAATCATTCACTTTTTGCCAGTTATTCCCTGATGGGGTTTGTGATGAGAGAAGTGGGGGCAACTATTCACTCACACAAACTCCAATCACCCTCTGTATGTTTTGGAGTGTGGGAGGAAACCGGAGTCCCCGGAGTAAACCCAGGCAACACATACAAACTCCTAATAATCGAAAGCGATCCTTCAATATTGCGACGCCACTGATGCCGTCGTCATGAAACTCACCTGATCTTGTCGTCCCACACAAACTTCTTCCTCGGGCCCATCACTCTCTTCCCCGGCTTCTCCTCGTCGTCGTCCTCTGACCCGTTCTTCTCTCCCTCCTCCGACTGATGCCTGAACACACACCACTCGTCATTATCATCCACACACACCGGAGACATGCGGGGTTAAAACTCACTTTGCTACTTTGGCGATGCAGTCCATGTTGTAGCGCGCGATCTGCTCCGGCATCACGCTGCACACGGCCAGCTTCAGCTTGAGCAGCGGCGTGCGGAGACGGTCGTCCTGGATGTTCAGGCTGAGCTTCTTCAGCCTCTTCAGCAGAGCCTCTTTGTTGCAGGGCACGAACGCCTCCAGGTGGGAGTAGACCGCCGCCCGCACCACGGCCGGCTGCTCCTGCGCCTGCAGCTCGATGCTAAAACAAACATTTTTAAATTGAGGAACATCGGAAAAAAACAGGAACTCACTCCAACAGGATGTTGTTCATGTCCAGCGTGAAGAATTTCTTCCTTCCCTCTTCGTCGAACAGCCGGGAAGCCTGATGTAAAGAAGATTGTTAGGGTCAAAGGTCGAGGTGATCTGGGGGCGAAAAGCGGCTCGTACCGATCTCAGGTCGTCGATCCTCTTCAACAGCGGCGCCGGGAGTCCGGTGGGGAGCGGGGGCGGGGTGATCACGCCGCCCTGCGACACGCGACCCATCTTGGGCCCGAAGGCTCCGTTCTCCCCCTGACCCGGGCTGGAGGGCTGCGGCGAGTCCAGCATGAAGTCCAGATCGCCCATCATGTCCTGCAGGATGTCGTTGTTGGCCGTGCCGAGCAGCGAGATGACGGCGGGGTCGGCGGTCAAGTCTGTGATGCTGCAGTCGTTGGCCTTGGACTGAGCGTTGAGGAGTGCGCTGGTGGCACTGGTGGGCACTTTGGTGGTGGTGGTGGTGGTGGGGGGGCGCGGCGGTCCGGCCGGCGCCATGGTTCTCTTGCGCATCTCTTCCTTCTCCCTGGTGAAGCGCCGCAGCATGTTGGCCAAGTGGATCGAGTCCTTCATCAGCTTCTTCCTCTTCTTCTTCTCCGGCCTGTTCAGGGCCGACACTCTGTGAGGGGGGGGGGGCAGGACAAGTTCAACCTAGACCTGGTCTTCATCTAGATAAGGGGCCAGGTGGGCTATTAAATGTCCTCAGGTGCCACATTTTTTAAGGGGCCATCAAGCAAAAGTGAAGGAGAAAGTGTCAACCACAAAATCAAGCTAAATATTGTTAAAATATTATGTTATACAACTTTATTTTAATCTCATAAAAAAAAAAAAATCCCTAAATATGTTTTAAACATTCACTTAAATCTTTTTTTGGGGGGCAGGGAGTTAAAAACAGAGCGAGACTAGCTATGAACAGTAGTAATAATAATACCGTTTCAACATGACCTTTGATCCCATGAGGGCCACACTAAAAAAACTCACCCTGGCTTTGGTACTTTCATCTTCCTCGGTTTCTTCTCTTCCAAAATTCCACCCTCTTGCTTTTTCCTTCGCTTCTTCACCCCCCGATCCTCGCCGTCTTTCACCTTCTGCAAGAAGAAAAGGGTTGTAGCTCCACACGTCGCTGCCTCGCTCAACACACCGGACGGACTGGGATCTACCTTGAAGTGATTATTCTCCGCACTCGCTCCTTCTCCCTCGGAGTCCGACGCCGCTCTGAACTGCAGAGTTCCAGTGTTGATGTAGAAACCCCCGTGTTTTGTCGTGAGGGACGCAGGGACCAGCTCGTCGTACTGAAAACACACAATGTGGAAATTAAGACGGAACTAAATGTTGCGTCAGCACAATTTCTATACTTGAATTGTAAGGAAAAAATTGCAAAAAGACTCTTTAACTTTTGTATTTGGAATCTTGTTTATCAGTTTGCTTCGCATCAATGAAATTTCCTTGCCATTATATTTTATTTTGTGGGATCTTTGGATTGATACTTGGATGTGAGACGAGCTAAGTCCAAGATGTTATACAATGTTCTCTCGTTTATTACGTTCTAACAAACCCTCCACATGAAACAAAACCACTTGGTTTTTGTGGTTTTGTGATGACGGCTTGTTAAAATTTTATACAACAACTTTACCCAACATTGCAAATGAGGTACGATCCCTCTCAGAAATGGAACAGCTTCCATAAAGCTTTGCCGCCCAGCCAACCAATCACAGCTGACCCAACGTTTATGGTCTCCAATACTGATACTTTGAGTAACGACCAATGCCAATTCAGCCAGAAGTATTATTATATTCTTGCCCTATTGTAAAATAACACTGTTCATGCTTTAAATAAATAACAAAAAAAATACTAAATATGGAATTACAAAGTAGGTATTTGTTAAAAATTAAAGTGTTTTGTAGCCTTCCTAGAAACATTTTAACTGTTAAACTTTGGTATCGGGTACCTATAACCCGTGTAAAAATAGCTATAAACAAACTGACAATTTAGTGAGGAACATAAACAATACAGCAAGACTCAGTGAACACAAAATAAAAGATTCAGTGATTATAAATACAAATAACGATATACATTTTCTTGTTTATTTTTATTATTATTATTTATACATGTAGAATATTTACTAGGCCACGAAACCTCTAATTTTTAACCACTTCACGGAATGTCCATCCAACTACATTCTAGGAACAGTTGGCCGTTCTTGTTTTTTCGAACAGCTTACATTCTTTAGCGCAACACTTCTTTAGATACTTAACTAAGTTAGTGGTGCTGAAGCATGACTTCTGTCCTTCTAAAAATCTGCACACATCCACACATCCGTCTCTACCGTTAGCATCCGCTTCTTAACAGACGCAATAGAACATAGAGTTACATGGATCGGTTCCGCTGATCTAACCTTTTTCACCGATACTGACCCGACTTTAAGAGACAGGATGGAACTGATTCCAGGATCGGATCGCAGCAGTCATTTTAGTTTTTGTATAAAAATAAGTAACTTACAGCCTCTGAGTTGTCGATAAAAGGGTCCGTCTCATCATAGCCGAAGCCAATATCTATGAGATCCTGCATCCTGTCCTTTTTCTTTTTCTTCACAGCGTTGCCCTGTAGATGCATTAAAAAAACAATTAAATTACACATTTTCCCATGACAGCAGAGAAAAATTGTGTGTATAAAGACTTACGTATTTGCTTTCAAACTTTCTGGCCATTTCTTCCACCTGTCGTCTCTCCTTCTCGTCGTCGGCAAAGGGGTCGTTGGGGTCCAGAGGGGGCGCTAGTCCTTTTGGGACCGTCGGAGCAGCCGGTTTTACCTGCATAACAACAGATCGGGACAAACGACTCAGAAAAAAAATGGTTTCCAGTTTGATCCAGTTCTCCAACCGTCATTATTTATCGTCTCGTATATATCCGAGGGTCTCAGTGTTGCTCGTAATTCAAACTTATTATCGTTTCTTCAGAAAATGATGACACAGCTTTAGAGCATCTTTACTAGGATCAGATAAGTTGTCTGATAAAAAGCATGATTTAGAAACTTACTACTTAAAGAAGGAAGATGAAGGATGTGGTTTTTTACAATGTTTTGATGATTAAACTGGTGTAAAATGTCATCGTTTATATTGCGGTTGACTTTTTTGTTTGTTATTTAAAGTCTGTTGTTAAACATCACAAACACAAGTGTATCCAGACTCAACAAAGAGCCGAGGGTCGACCGGTGTGTCGCCAGGTTCAGGCCCGTCACGCACCGCATCATCCGCGGTCACCGCTCACCTGAGACGCCGCCGGCGGGTGGACCAGCTCGTTGTAGTTGAACTCGGACGAGCCTCGGTCGCTGGGCTCGCTGAGGGACAGGCTGAGTCTCACGGTGGGCTTCTTCTTCTTCTCCGCGCCCCCCTGACCGTCCACCCCCTGGGAGTCTCCGAACGGACCCCCGCAACCTCCGCCTCCTGACCCGAGCGCACTTCCACCTCCATCTTTCCCAGAAGTGGTGTCGACGGTGGCCTCGTCCTCGCGGCGACGCTTCTTGCTGGAGTCCGGGGGGGTCGTCGTCGCCGCCGCCGGGGTCGCGGTGTTGAAGGTGGAGATGGTGACGAACGGCACTTTCCTGGGCTCTGCCATTTGAACGTCCGTGTGAGAGAACCTAGAGCTGGATGTAGCCGCTAGCTCAGCTAGCTCGGCTAGCTAGCGTCAAAACAAGCGACACAAACACTTTCACGTCCTTTTAACTGTATTAATCCATCAAGGACCGACCCCGGCGCGACCCCGTCACCGACGAGGGACTCGAAGAGTTTAAAACGGCAGTTTTGGGAGCTTCCATGAAAGTGTTGAGCAGCTACCGCCAGGAGCGTTCAGTAGTAGCCATCTTGATCATTATTATCATTATGCTGCTGGGGCGTGCGTATGGAAAGAAAGCGGAAGCCGGGACCGGAAGTGAGCCGGCGCTCGACCAATGGGAGTGCAGGACGAGGGTTTGTGGAACGCCCACCGAACCAACGAGCGCGAACGCGAGGAGACGATTGTTCTGAGCAGGGCGGGAGGTTTGCGCGCACACGCACGAGGAAGTTAAATCCCTCTTTTAAATTGGTTCAGAACTTGAAATCGGGTTTAGGATACGTCAGAGACATGATTAAGGAATTTAAGAAGTAAATGTGTACCATTAGAATTATATTTGAATCTTTTCCAACATATTTTAAAACATAAAATACTTTTTATGCTGTAAAATTGTACTATGGAAATGTTTTGCCATCAAACTTTGAATATACATTTCTAATACCAACTTTATTCTGGGATTTTTTTTAGTTATATACAGTCAATTCTTTAAGTTATTTTTCTGGCATTTATCACCATAAATCCATGACTAAATTCACAGTGAAGTATAATTGCAAATTTCTTACATAGAATAGCCAATTTTAAATGTAGAAAACGCAATAAATTCAGTGCAAAACCAGGCGTAAGTGCGATCGCTTTGCATAACCCACACTAAACCAAAAACAGAATTACCTTTACATTCCTAGTCGATGCATTTTGGGACCTCATGAAGAATTAGTTGCAGAATACAAGTTAGTTTCCTCATATCATGAGCCTCATGTTTGCAGGAACTTTTGTAAAAACACAAGTCGAACATTCGTGTACAAAACACTTTTATTGACTCCTTCGTGACATTTAATTCCAGTCAGACGTGGCTCCACCCCAGTCGGAAGCCTGGGCCGTGGGAGCGGTGGACCAGTCCTCGGTGGGGGCCTGGGCGCTCCAGTCCTCTGCAAGGAGAAGTAGTTTGTTACACAATTGTATAGCAATCTGAAATAAAAAATTATAAGTATTTTAAAGTCATCTTACTGGTCTTACCAGAGTAGACTTCTCCCGCCTTAGCAGGGGCGGCGGGAGTAGCTGGAAGACAGAAAACAGTTTTAGAAAAACACACTTCAGAGATTGGTTAGATCTCTGAAGAAACATCGCCACCTGCTGGGAACTGCTGGATGGGCACAGACGGCACAGCGACACCCTCGGACCAGTCGGCCACCTCGGGCTGGGTGAAGTCGGCGGCAGGAGCGGTCCATTCGCCCTGGAACTCCTCCTTTCCGACGGCCTTCTCGGCGGCAGCCTGTTCCTCCTTCTCGATCTGTGCGGAGTCAACCAGTGTCAGTTCAACCTTCAGCCATGAGGACGAGGAGCAGCTTTACCTCTTCAGGGTCTCTGTAGAAGTACAGATCAGGCATGACCTCCCATGGGTGCTCGCGTGAAATGGTTCCCCTCATCCTGAGGACCTCCCTGGCCAGCATCCACCACATGAGACCCACAGAGTGGTGACCCTGTCATGTCACACAGAAACTGATTAACTTCGATACGATCATCAAACAGGGATGTAGTTTGTTGCGAGACTCTTCCCCTCCCTCCCCCAAGTGGTCTGGAGGGGGGAGGGTAAAAGGTCTAGCGTTAATGTAGCACAAAGCCTACACCCAGTGCCTCATGGTCAAGACAGCACCGGGCTCTAACAGTGTGCACGTGTCAAAAAACAGCCTCCATGTTACCTTGTTGTTGCAGGGGATGGAGATGTCCACGTATCTCAGCGGAGAGTCGGTGTTGCACAGGGCGATGGTGGGGATGTTGACGTAGGAAGCCTCAGTCAGCGGCTGATGGTCGGCACGGGGGTCCGTCACGATCAGGAGACGGGGCTCCCTGAAGGCGGCCTGGATCTGATTGGTGAAGGTACCGGGGGTGAAGCGACCGTGGAAGGTGGTGGAGCCGGTGGACGAGGCGAACTTCAGCACAGCCCTCTGCAGACAAGACGCTTTGTGAGAAACAATTCAGACGTGAGCAGGAGATGTGACCCCATGACTGCTTTCATAGAGCCATAGTTATGTCAAAGATCATAGTAGAAAAAAAAAAAAGTATTTAGCACCATTATTAGTTACTCTTCACTAAAAATGACAAGGTTTTTGGCTTGCTGGCCCACCATAGCCAATGTATCAAAGTGGCCCCTGAGGAAACTAGTTCAGACCAGAGGTGGAGAACTTCATAAAGAACATTGTGGCCAAGGTTACTATCAAACCCCAGTCATGGGACAGAAGTCCTCATGGTGTTAGCGAAAACCGGCCAAATTTATCTCGCACACTTCCGACGCCAAAACACCAACAATGGTGCCCGGTTTTAATAGAGTGCATGACACGACTTCTCAGGAGGATCAGGTACCTGTCCGGTGTTCCTGGAAGAGATGACGCAGACGTCGGCCGGGTTCTCGATGGCGACGATGGCCCTGGCGGCCAGCAGCAGCTTCTCCCAGGTCTTCTTCAGGTTGATGATGTACACGCCGTCACTTTTTCTCTTGTAGACGTAGTTTTCCATCTGGAAGTCCAGGTTGGTACCTCCCAGGTGGGTTCCTGCGGCCAGGAACTTCAACACATCCTCCTCCTTCATTTGAAGGACATCCAGATTTCCGGACATCGTGACCACTTTCCCTGCGTTACGAGTGAGACGGGAGAGCTGAGGTAAAAAGAAACGCGAGTCAAGAACTATTCATCATAAAAAAAAATACAGTCACAATTCAAGTTGCGGTAACATTGTGGCCAAGGTTACTATCAAACCCCAGTCATGGGACATCAGTCCTCATGGTGTTAGCGAAAACCGGCCAGATTTATCTCGCACACTTCCGACGCCAAAACACCAACAATGGTGCCCGGTTTTAATAGAGTGCGTCACGTGACTTCTATTCAGGAAGACCACCCGTCTCTACTGGAAGACTGGTCATTTTTAACTTATTTATTTAATGTACTTTATTTGGGATTTATATTGTTCTTAATCACTTAAAACGAATTATTAAGCTCTACACAAATGGAATTTAGGACATGTTCTGCACATAGCGGTTGACTTAACTTTATTTACATGGTAGAAAAATTCCTAAAACTGGGTGCTACGCTAAAACTTAGTCCTTAAAAACGCTTAATGTTTAGAAATCGTTAAAAAAACTAAAATAATCAAACATTTGATGCAACATTCGCTCTGTTGCGAGCCGCGTGTCATTAGCCAGCGCCAATGCTAGCTATGTTAGCATTAGCATGGAGCTTTAATGGCCGTTTTTGTCTCAAAACGAGATCGACGGCAGCATAAGCCGAGACCATCAAATGATTTAAACTTCTTTTATCGCACACGTCAAAGTTCCGGAGAAGGATCGACGACAATTCGCTTCATATTCGAACATTTTCACTCACCACGAAACAACGCCGTATGGAAATCTGCGCAGGCGGTGAAAAGAGGCCGTTTAGCGGAAATGACGCAGGTTTTATACTCCAAATCCAGGCGTCTGATTGGCTGTTTCGCTACGTGTTGTAGTTCTGATGCACGGCCAGAAGATAGCGCTGTTTCCGCGCCAGGCGCCTGTCCACGCGAAGACCATATTAAGACGTGGAAAGACCATATTAAGACGCAGACTTTGCGCTGAAAGAGCGAGTTTGTTTGCGAGGAATAAACAGTTCTGGGAATAAAAATGTCCGCGGGGTTGAGATTGTTGGATGACAAACAATGTCAAGGACAACAGAAATGAGGCCACAAGAGCACAGACTTCATTTAGACGCGCAGGTGAGATTTAGTTCATACGTGGTTTAGCTAACTCGTTAACTCGTTTTATTATAGTCATTTTTTTTAAGATTCTAGGACATTATTAGAGCATAAAGGCGTGACTTGTGCAAAACTATGGAAGGGTATCTGTAACATCTGATTATTGAATAGTTTTATTTCAAATTATTATTCTTTAAAACGTTGAAGTTGCTATTTTAAAGTCGTTTTTTTTTAAAATACTTTAATTCAATAATTTTTACAATGAAATGTTGGATTTTTTTGTAATATAATCATTTAAAAATAATGTTTCTTAAATTTATATTCATATTTTCTATATAAAAATATAATGTAAAGATTTTTTTTTTATTATCATTATTAGTTTATTCGTTTTTTAGATTCAATATAAACGTATGTAACATATAAACATGTTGGTATAATAGTTCCACCAGGTAATACTACAAGAGAATGGAAGGTCAGGAGCCACAATTATATTTATAAAAGTATTTGGAAATAGCGCAGGAAGAAAAGTAGGAAAAATAAAACCACTATGCGTTAAAATAAGACTAGAACTTGAACAGACGTTTGGTTAAAGAATTGTAGGAAACACAACAACACAGACGATAGATTCATGAAACAACAACAAGAACTAAGTGCAATGAAAAGAAAGTTCAAGATGACACAATCTAAGTCTAAAGATAAAGAACATAGATCAAAGAAAAAGAAAGAAAGAAATTATAAAAAGATTAACATAGAATAGAATCATCTTTTCACTCCTGCCCCCAAACTCAGAATTATACAGTATAATAGCACGAGTAATGAATGAGTCCCTGAGTGTTGCATCTTGGGAGGAGCATTCCTGAACTATCTCCACCTCGTCGCCTCTGATGGACACTGGATGTGGCTTTATCCTGGACCTGGACAAGAGGCTGAACAGCTTAGTCATTTGTTTACTAGAAATCAAACAATGAGTGAAAACACTTTGCAGCTAAATGTGGACAAAACTGAAACTCTGGTGATTGTCCTGATGATAAGATTCCAGTACTTGGGTGACTTAAGTCAGTCTGTCAAACTGAGCCTGAGAAACCTGGGTGTTGTATTTGATAAAGACATGTCTCTAGTTCAACTCTGCAGAAAACTGACCAGAAACTGTTTCCTTCAACTGCGAAAAATCTCTAAACTTAGGAAAATGTTGTCGGAACATGATCTGGAGTTTATAATCCATGCGTTTGTGTCTTCTCGTGTTTTCATGTCTAAACAAGAAGGATCTGTCTCGCCTGCAGTTGATTCAGAACTCTCAGAGAATTCTGACCCGCTCTAGTAGAAGAACTCACATTTCTCCGATCCTTCAAACTCTTCACTGGCTTCCAGTTTCTTTCAGGATCAACTTTAAAATTCTGGTTCTTACTTTCAGATCTATTCATGGTCAGATCTTCCATCAGTGATCCAGCCTTACACCCCAGCTCGGGCTCTGAGGTCTGTGTATCAGAATCTACTGATGGTTCCTGAACAAGCTTCAGGACCAGAGGAGAGAAATCCTTCCAGACTGTTGCTCCTAAGCTTTGGAACCATCTCTGTGTTTGATGATCTACTGACTCCTTTAAGAAACATCTTAAGACGTTTTTATTTGTTCAGGCTTTTCCTTTATTTTCTAGAACTCCTGTTGTGTTATCAGTTTTATCTTTAAAGTATATACTTTATTGAATAGTTTTGATTGTTAAAGCGCTTTGTGACCCTGGTCTGGAAAAGCGCTATACAAATAAAAACTACTTACTTACCTCCCAAATTCCAAGACCAGCTCCTTGGTCTTTGAACCAATGGAATATGAGGTGGAAACACACATTTATGAAATGTCCCAATAGCCATTTAAAAAAGTGGTGATATAAACGTTGAAATGAATCCTCTTAGATGTCGCTATTTCCAAACACTTTATAAACGAATTATGGCACTTTTGGCATTCTATAGTAGGCAAATATTTTTATAATCAATTTAATAGATCACAAATAAATATATCTTGATTTTTTATTTAATTGGAATCAACCTCATGTGTAAAAAAAATTAATAATTCGGAAAATATATTTTAATCTTTTATTAAAAAAAACAAAAAAACAATTATTTTAAAAGTAACACTTCAATATCTATATATATATATATATATTACATATTAAACAAGTTTTAACATTTAAAATGAAACATTCAAACGTTCAATAATCTGAAGTCACTGATATACTTCAAAGTACTTTATTACTCAGTTAATCATGATGTTATGGTTGACGTGAGAAAGTCTAATATTGAGCGTCTATGACTCCAGTTACATAAGTGCTGATAAAGGTGATTCCACAATCATTTAAGATCCGTCTGTGTCACGGCATTCCAGGTCACAGCAGGTCATCAGCAGGTCATCAGCAGGTCATTACAAACGTCTCACTCTGGACGACCAGCTACACACAAACATCAAGAGGCAGCGATGAAAGACTCACAACTGCTGCTTTATTTAAAAAAAAAAGAAAAGAGAAATAAGTTATCCAGCAGCATGAGATCCATGAGAGAAGATAAGAGCACAAGCAGGACGAGTTACATAACGGTGATCCTTGTTCGACTCGCAGGTCACAGCTGACTCACAATCAGGGAAACGCACAACATGAATCGACACAAAGTTAAATACGACTTCATCGCGAGAACAAGGATCTATAAAAATTGACAAAAGTGTTACAAAAAGTGTCAGTTAAGCAACTACACGACAAACTGTCCCGAAACGAAGTCTTCAGCTCCCGCCGTAACCGTGTCAAGAAGGTCAAAGTTCACCGGCGTTATCTTGTCCAGTCTTAGGTAACTGAACCCTGTGAGGCTGCAACCGTCGCACAAAAGTCCAGATAAGTCGTCGTCGTCGTGAACTCCTGCAGCGACGAGTCGTGAACTTCTTCTTCTTCTTCTTCTTCTGCGCTCGTAACTTTCAAACCAAAGTGTCGTCGCGACCTTTATGACCTTCACGACCTTCACGACTTCAGCCCGACGCTCGCCATCATCTGCTCGTACACCGTCCACGCCATGGCGGCCATGAGAGTCCTCCTCAGGGATCGTGGGACGGCGCCTCGGAGGAAACCCCGGAGACCGTGTTCCTGCAGAGACCAGATCGACGTCACTGATATGAGCGACTTTAGATAAAAACTTTATTGATCTCACGGAGAAATACACATTTACAACATCGGTGTACGATAGGACGAAATACTCAAAGACAATATCCTATACACGTATAATAAAATAGAACAGATAAATAAATTAAAAAAACGTAAGATATAAATATTAACCTAAACTTGTTACAACATAATACGTTACTGAGAATAATATACTTTATTATACGATTTATTTTTTCTTAGTTACACTCTTTGTTGCAACATTTTTTCCTTTGATTAATATGTTTCAATAAAGTGTAACTTTTCCTCGAAGAAAATATGTTACAATAAAGTGTGTTACTGACAAAAAAGTATGTAATTGAGGAAAAATGTGACAAGATAAAGTGTGTTTCTGAAAAAAGACGTTACAATACAGTGCGTAAAAATATATTAACTTGAAGTCTGTTACTGAAAAGAAATGTAACAATAAAGAATGTTACTGGGACAAAATATCTTACAATAGAGGGAGATGCGTTACAATAAAGTACATTACAGAGGGGAAAATGTAACTATTAGGTGCGTTACTGAGAAAATGATGTAACAATAAAGTGTGTTACTGAGAAAATTATGTAACAATCAAGTGCGTTACTGAGAAAATTATGTAACAATCAAGTGTGTTACTGAGAAAATTATGTAACAATAAAGTGTGTTACTGAGGAAAACATGCAACAATTAAATGTGTTACTGAGAAAACTATGTAACAGTAAAGTGCGTTACTAAAAAAATTCTGTAACAATAAAGTGTGTTACTGAGAAAATTATGTAACATTAAAGTGTGTTACTGAGAAAATTATGTTACAATAAAGTGTGTTACTGAGGAAAACATGCAACAATTAAATGTGTTACTGGGAAAATTATGTTACAATAAAGTGTGTTACTGAGAAAATTATGTAACAATAAAGTGTGTTACTGAGAAAATTATGTAACAATAAAGTGTGTTACTGAGAAAAGTATGTTACAGTAAAGTGTGTTACTGAGAAAATTATGTTACAATAAAGTGTGTTACTGAGAAAATTATGTAACAGTAAAGTGTGTTACTGAGAAAATTATGTTACAGTAAAGTGTGTTACTGAGAAAATTATGTTACAATAAAGTGTGTTATTGAGAAAATTATGTTACAGTAAAGTGTGTTACTGAGAAAATTATGTTACAATAAAGTGTGTTACTGAGAAAATTATGTAACAATAAAGTGTGTTACTGAGAAAATTATGTAACAATAAAGTGTGTTACTGTGAACATTATGTTACAGTAAAGTGTGTTACTGAGAAAATTATGTAACAATAAAGTGTGTTACTGTGAACATTATGTTACAGTAAAGTGTGTTACTGAGAAAATTATGTTACAGTAAAGTGTGTTACTGAGAAAATTATGTTACAGTAAAGTGTGTTACTGAGAAAAATTATGTAACAGTAAAGTGTGTTACCACAGCTGATGTTTTGACATTCAGGTTACAATTAACTGATGAAAAAAAGTGTTGCTATAAATGTGTGTTACTGAGGCAAGAGTGCGTTACAAGGAAGTGTTACTGCATTAAATCCAGAGAACATTTCTTTAAAAAGGAAAACCAGCATCAATAACTTCACGAGAACCGAGTCGAGGTGCGACAGACGACTTAATACAAGAGAGAAAGTTAAGGAACCGGATCAGAGTTCAGAAGCTTCATCCATCAATCAGTGACGTTGCCACGGCGACTCACCGCGTAGATGATCCTCAGGGCGTCGCTCGTGCGCAGCAGCGGGTCGACCTGGACTCGCGTCTTCACCACGTCGGCGGGCTGCGTGACCAGAGAGGCGCAGACGCCGGACAGGATCCCGCACAGGAAGTTGGCCACGGGAGCGTAGCGTGACTCACGGACCTCTGGAAACACATAAAGCGCGTTTAAGTCCTGTGAACGAGTAAGTAAGTAAGTAATATTTATTTATATAGCGCTTTTCCAGACCAGGGTCACAAAGCGCTTAAACAATCAAAACAATACTCAAAAAAGTACATACTTTAAAGGTCAAAATAATACTGAGAACAACACAGGAGTTCGAGAAAATCAAGGAAAAGCCTGAACAAATAGAAACGTCTTAAGATGTTTCTTAAAGGAGTCAGTAGATCATCAAGCGCAAAGAGAGGAAGATCGTTCCAAAGCTTAGGAGCAACAGCCTGGAAGGATTTCTCTCCTCTGGTCCTGAACCGTGTTCAGGAACCATCAGTAGATTCTGATCCACAGACCTCAGAGCCCGAGCTGGGGTGTAAGGCTGGATCAGATCACTGATGGAAGGTCTGACCATGAATAGCTCTGAAAGTAAGAACCAGAATTTTAAAATGGATCCTGAAAGAAACTGGAAGCCAGTGAAGAGTTTTAAGGATCGGAGAAATGTGAGTTCTTCTACTAGAGCGGCTCAGAATTCTCACTGCAGAGTTTTGAATCAACTGCAGGCGAGACACATCCTTCTTGTTAAGACATGAAAACAAACTGTTACAATAGTCCAGACGAGAAGAAACAAACACATGGATTATAAACTTCAGATCATGTTCCGACAACATTTTCCTAAGTTTAGAGATTTTTCTCAGTTGAACGAGCCGGTTCTGACCCGGGTCTAAACCCACCTGTTGGAAGTGACGCTTTGGTCTGGCTGTAGAACATGACGTAGATGCCGGAGAAGGGGACGTCGCGCAGCAGCGTCGCCGTGAGGCCGGAGTAGAGGGCGGCCGGACCCTCGGTGCTGCAGACGCTCCGAAGCGCTCCGGTCACGCTGTGGTACCGGTACCTGCCGCACTGACGTATCAACAGATTCTTTTCAATACACAGCACCTGGTGGTCATAATGTTTTTTCAACTCACCTCAAACCGGGTCTTGATGACGGTGACCGGCAGCATGAGGACGCCGGCCACCGCTCTGGCTCCGCCCCCCAGCAGCACCGCCGCCCCCGGGTTCCCCTCCGGCGTGAAGTGCTGCGTCAGAGTGTAGTAGGTGCTGAAGTAGAGGCCGACGCCCGGGATGGTCCTGGCGAACGACTGCAGGGATCAGAGAGAGCGGGTCAGGTGACCTCGTCGCAGCACGAGGCGGTCGTTGGAAGCTTCGTTCTCACCGGCGACACCCCGGTCCAGAGCCCCAGAACACGCTCCTTCCTCACCACGCTGAGCAGCACCGACACCATCCCGGGCCTCCCCGACCTGCGACCAGAAGATAGAGATCAGTGTTTAGCTGAGGTCGTGAGTGCGTCAGTGTGGAGTTGAAGACTGACCCTGGCTGAGCGCCGGCCTGCCACGTCTGCAGGCGGGTCTTGACCAGGTCCAGAGGCTGGAACAGCAGCGTGGAGCAGGTCCCACTGAAGGAGCCGCACATGAAGGCCTTGATCACGGGGTGACCCTGGAAGAACAACACACATCTTGAGGGAACAACAACACACATCGTGAGGGAATGACAAACGTCCTTCGGCTGGTAAAGAAGATGATGATGATGATGCTATAAAGGTATGTAAAGAAAAATGTTACAATAGAGTGTGTTACTGAGAAAATAATGTAACTATAAAGTGTGTTACTGAAAAAAGAATGTTACAATAAAGTGTGTTACTGAGAAAATAATGTAACTATAAAGTGTGTTACTGAGAAAAGTACGTTACAATAAAGTGTGTTACTGAGAAAAGAATGTTACAATAAAGCGTGTTACTGAGAAAATAATGTAACTATAAAGTGTGTTACTGAAAAAAGAATGTTACAATAAAGTGTGTTACTGAGAAAATAATGTAACTATAAAGTGTGTTACTGAGAAAAGTACGTTACAATAAAGTGTGTTACTGAGAAAAGAATGTTACAATAAAGCGTGTTACTGAGAAAATAATGTAACTATAAAGTGTGTTACTGAGAAAAGAATGTTACAGTTAAGTGTGTTACTGAGAAAAGAATGTTACAGTTAAGTGTGTTACTGAGAAAAGTATGTTACAGTTAAGTGTGTTACTGAGAAAAGTATGTTACAATAAAGTGTGTTACTGAGAAAAGTATGTTACAATAAAGTGTGTTACTGAGAAAAGTATGTTACAGTTAAGTGTGTTACTGAAAAAAGTATGCAACAATAAATTGTGTTACTGAAAAAAGAATATTAAAATAAAACGTGTTACTGAGAAAAGGATGCAACAATAAAGTGTGTAATTGAGAAAAGTATGCAACAATAAAGTGTGTAACTGAGAAAAGTGTGTTAAAATAAAGTGTGTTACAATAAACTTACTCACCAGCGACAGTTCCATCGTCCTGAGTTCAATAGAGAAATCTGTCTGAGATTAGAACAGACGGTTAGTCATAAGAGCGGGTCACACACACATTAATGATGGACACAGCGTTTCTCATTTGTGATCTCACACACACACACACACAAACAAAATCACAGACACACACACACACACACAGCAATAGATTAACTAAGCAGGTCACAGGTTCTCTACATGTGGATCATCATTAGAGTTTGTGTAGTTCGTTTAAATGTTGTTTTTTTTTGGAAAAAAAATAAAATAATAATAATCGAGAGCAACAACATCTTGAAGTCAGTGTTAAAGTTAAATAATATTCAAACTACAGGTGAACTCTGTCGTCGGTGCAGAAACGATGCCATTGAACGCATCATCGATCATTTTACATTGATGCTGATAAAATGAATCGATTCTTTGCTAAATCAAAAGCTTCAATAGTGAGATTTTAGAAGAAAATGGTAAAATTATTTCATGTTTTAAATGGTTTAGGCACATTTATGTCCAGTTTATAATCGACTTTTTTAAAGTTTATCCTCAAAACACAACCGTCAAAACATAACTTCTTACCTTCGATCCGCAGATGAATCTCTGACGCAACAGCGCGACACTGTTGGCGCGGAAAGATGACGCAATAAATTAAAAAAACAGTGACGAACGAAAAACAACTGAAAAATAAAAACGTAAAACTAACGGACGCAGGTGCAGAGAACGTCTCTTCAATCTGGTTCTGGTTCGAGACCATGGACTTGAGTAGATCTACCACACACGAGTCCCGCCCACTAAATTAAAGCCTTCACTCTGATTGGCTGGTAAAGACACCCCTCCTCACGAACACGTTTCTGATTGGCTCTCGAGATTTTAGCTCATTTTTAGTCTCGTCATGAGTTCCGAGTTGTGAAATTTATACGAACATAATATATTTATTATATATTATACACTGATCATATATTATATAACTCGCTCTTTTGTAAGTTAACGCTCGATTATTTAAATAAAATAAATAAAAGTAGACTTTTTTTTAATCTCCATTAAAAATAAATACATTTATAATTTAAAACTCAGTTAGGTTTTATATTTAGTTCCTATGATTGGTTGAACTTAATATATTAGTTCACCGTCAAGATAACAAAAGAATGTTCGCGTAAACTCAATAAAATGTTTTTAAATAAATCAGAGTTTGTACGATTCGCTTGAACAGCATCAGACACACACACACACACACACACACACACACACACACACACACACACACACACACACACACACACACACACACACACACACACACACACACACACACGAGCTCAATTCATAGTTAAAAGCTGAAAAACAGAGAAAAATGTTTGTGAGATTTAAAAATACCTCAAACTACCAAAACGAATCGATTGTTTTCTAAAGTTTCTTCAGACTTGTTTACGTTCTTGGTCAGTTTGATAACCGCGGCTGCCCTCTAGTGGTGACACAATGTAGGTCAGTTGAGCAAGACTCGTCTAACAACTTTTAAACGTGTATTTTATCATGGAATATCGTCGAAAGAATGCTTAAAGTAGCGTCGAAAAACATCGTTTTTACGTGTAAAAAACAACAATACTTTTCACATGAAATACACAAACAACTAACGTCTTCACTGTTAAAAGTTAACAACTTTTAAACGTGTATTTTATCATGGAATATCGTCGAAAGAATGCTTAAAAGTAGCGTCGAGTAAACATCGTTTTTACGTGTAAAAAACAACAATACTTTTCACATGAAATACACAAACAACTAACGTCTTCACTGTTTAAAGTTAACAACTTTTAAACGTTTATTTGCATGGAATATCGTCGAAATAATGCATACTCAAGTTTACGAACAAACAATTGCTAACGTTAGCATCTTCACCGTGTGTTTATATTTTAGCAACATGGAATATCAGCAAAAACAATGCTTTCACATGAATTTTATGAAGAAACACTAGTTTTAAAGCAAGAATACTCACATTTATGCACAAGGTTGCTCGCCATGGTTCCTTCTCCGTCAGCACTCGGTTGCGAAGTGTGCCTCCGACATCACTACCTTCAATTCAATTTTATTTAAAGTGTCTTATCATAACAAAGTTATCTCAAGACACTATACAGTTGAAATAAGACTACAGTTGATTAAGGAAAAATAGATCCCAGCAATTCAACAAAGAGCAAGAAACAAAACTGTACAGTGAGCTGTACAGTGAGCAATGGCGAGGAAAAACTTCCTTTTAGAAGGCAGAAACCTCGAGCGGAACCAGACTCATTGTTGACGGCCTGCCGCTTTGACCGGCTGGGAGGAAGGATGGGGGGGTAGACAGATGGATAAGGAGAGGAGTGAGGGAGGATATAGTGAGAGAAAAGAGGAGAGTGTAGGAGGGTCCATGGGGGTACCTTGAACACTATCACTACGCCGAAAGTAGAATTGGGACTCCACTACACTTCGCGGGCACACGCAAACCTAGTGGTAGGGCGTAGTTGTAGTGGTCAAACTGAGAATTGGAATCGAGCCTAACTGACCTCAAAGTTAAAATGTTTTTAGGATCGTTTTTTATTTAAATAAAAGACGTGAAACTTTTACAAATGGACCAAATAAAAACGTCAGGCTAATTTGAATACTAAACTTTATTGACAACGATTTAAACACTAATGGTGTCACTCAATAGCATTTGGTAGAATGTTAAAATAAAGTTAAAATAAAGTTTTAAAAACTTTATTGAAGTTCAATTCAACTTCTTTAAGCTCCTGTACGTCCTAAATGGTCTTTGATGGCCAGATTTCTCATCCGTGGCTCAACTTTAAAACACATTCAAGAAAAATAAAAACAAAAGGAGTCGAAAATGTATTTCCAAAGCTTTTTATTTGCATAACCAGATACCAACATCGCCACGACCTGGTTCCATAAGTGCAGCCGAGAAAAATGCCACATGATGGCGCCGTGTCGGTTCGTCGAGGAATGTTTTTTCTAATCCATTATTTATTGTTTTTTTATAAGCGTCGATACATTCCTCTCACTTCCCAGCAGTGTGAGCTAAAAGAAGAAGAAGATGTTGCCGGGAACGTTCATCTCCACATCAGGAAGTAGAACCGATTCATGACGATAAACCACCTTCTCTAGAGCCCCCCCGCCCCCACCCACCCCCTACAAGAACAGCTAAACAAAGAAAAATCGATGACGTCCCGCACGTGTGCACTTGAGCTTCATGTTTGTGTGGATTAAGTGGTTTTACAACAAGCTTCTTAAATTTTGCCGTTTCAGCACAAAGTCAAAAAAATTCCTTCGGTGACGGAGGTTTCAACTCGACACGGACAGGAGACGCGGAAGCGTGCGGAGCTTCTCTACGAAGGCATGAGCGCGAGCAGGAGCCGAGACGCACACGTTCCACTTGAACCGTTATAAAAACTTCTGCATAAAATACAAATATATAGATCAAGATATGACTTTGGTCCCCTTCCAGTATCTCTTCATTCGTGTCAATTAGAAAAATAGATCCTACACCAGGACAATACAAGTGGAATGCGTCCTTACAAAAATAGTATTTTTTTTGTGTGCCCCCCCCCCCCCCCCCACAGTGAGAAATGAAGAAGAATTTGGCCCCAGGATTGGTCAGCACGGTCGTCCAGGTGTGCGAGGATGCAGAGATTGTCGTGGTGGCAGGTGTAGGCCTGCGGTGGGGGGTGTGTTTTGCGGAGATGAACTAAGATGCACTTTTACTCGGGTTTGGGTTCGGGGGTCTCGCTCTTGGGTTCCGCCTCCTCGTCGCTCTCCACGCCGCCGCCGCCGCCGCGGGAGACGATGCGGCGCATGGTGAAGGGAAGGTTGTCGCGTCTGCGGGGGAGAACACGCCGTTAAACACTCGTTTGTGACCTCTGACCTGTCCGTCACCTAACGTGACCTCTTGAAGTGGAAAGTCTTGTTGTTCTACATTTTCCACTGCAAAGTCGTACAACAAGAATATTGAAGCCAGAATTTTTAAATGATGAAATTAAATTAAATTATTTCTAAGCATCGAAATATACTTTCAATACAAGAATTATATTATTTGAAATTGAAAAGTTTTTTTTGTTTTTAATTTTATTCAATAGGTTTAATGTTTTGTTTTTTAATTGAATCATTGAAAGGTTGAATTTGTCATTTTATATAATTAATTAAAAAAAACATTTACATTTTTTTTTTACTCAATTTCAATACTTTAAATGTGTAGTCTTTTAAATTCAAAATATAAATGTTGGTATAATAGTGTCACCAGACAATACCAATCGAGTACCGAGCTACTTGAACTTTCAACCAATTAAGTGACACGCAGACAATCATGTGACTGACAGAGAATAAATATAGAAATTGTTGATTTTGATTTTTCAAAATATTATTCAATATTAAAAAAAAACAAAAAAAAAAACAATAATCGACCCATTTGAATTATCTCGACTCCTTTCATATTGTCTGCTGTCGCCATTATAGCAATATTTATACATTTAATTTGGAGCCTTTTAAATTCAATTTTGAAAAATATGTTTTTCATTAAATTTTAATATTAAAATCTGTGTAAAAATACATTCATTCCTAAAATATGAAAACAATGTATTAAATTATATATAAATATATTATTTAAATCAACTTTTGAATTGTTTTATTTGAAATGTTTTTATATTATATTTGAATTCAATCATTTATATATGTAAAGTTTCATCATAAAATGTTAAATATCGACGACCCCGACGCTCCCAGAGTTCCTCCCGTCATCTGACCTGAGTTTGCTCTTCAGACTGGACACCTCGCGGTTCATGGCGTCGGCGGACTCGGTGGCGTCCTCCAGCTCGCGCTGCAGTTTCCTGCGGTTGGCGTTGGCTCTCTGAGCCTCTTCCTCCGCCTCCTCCAGCTGACGCTTCAGCTGCTTCATGCGAGAGTTCAGCTTGTCCACCTGCAGCAGAAACACCCGTGTTGAGCCCTGAGTCGCCGATGCATGCCTGTCTGGAGTCGCACCTGGTCCTTGTACTGCTCCGTGTTGCGTCTCTCGTCGTCCACCTGCAGGATCACCTCCTTCAGCTTCTTCTCGGTGCGTCTCACCAGCTTGGTGGCGCCTTGACGCTCCCTGAGAGGACCAACACACTCCAGTCACACCGACCGACGAACCGTTCCTCCTCGCCGTGGACGCCTGAGCTCACCTGGTCTCCATGTCCAGCTGCTCCTCCAGCTGAGCGATCTTGGCCTCCAGGGCGGCCATGTTGGCCTTGTACTTGGACTTGACGGTGCCCTCCAGCTCCTGCAGCTTCAGCTTCAGCTCCTTGTTCTGACGCTCCAGCTGGGATCGAGCTCCTTCCACGCGCTGAGAGCTGCTGCGCTCGGCCGTCAGCTCCACGTTCATCTGGTCCGTCTGCGGGGGGGCGGGGGGGGAGAGAGTCGGTCACGTGACGTTCGAAGGGCCGAGCAGGCGTGAGGTCTCACCTGCAGCATGGACTTCTTCAGCCGGTCGTTGATCAGCTCGGCGTTGCACTGCTCCTCCTCCAGCTCCTCCTCCAGCTGAGCGATGCGAGCCTCCAGACGCCGGCGCTCCTCCGCGATCTGAGCACTGAGACAGAAGACGGTCAGACGGTCAGACACTCGAGCGTTGAGATGTCAGTGAGAGAATCGTCTGAATGTTTTACTTTTTGGTGGCAGAGTTGTTGATCTCATCCTGCAGCTCGTCTCGTTCCTGTTGAGCCTGACGCTTCACTCGCTCGGCAGCAGCCAACTCCTGCACAAGATCAACACACACACATCAGAGATTGACACACACATCAACACACACACACACAAACATCAGAGATCGATCGACACACACATATCAGAGATTGACACACACATCAACACACACACACAGAGATCGATCGACACACACATATCAGAGATTGACACACACATCAACACACACACACACAAACATCAGAGATCGATCGACACACACATATCAGAGATTGACACACACATCAACACACACACACAGAGATCGATCGACACACACATATCAGAGATTGACACACACATCAACACACACACACACAAACATCAGAGATCGATCGACACACACATATCAGAGATTGACACACACATCAACACACACACACACAAACATCAGAGATCGATCGACACACACATATCAGAGATTGACACACACATCAACACACACACAAACATCAGAGATCAATCGACACACACACACCAACACAAGAGATCGACACACACATCAACACACATGTACATATCAGAGATCGACACACACATGAGAGATCGACACACACATGAGAGATCGACACACACATCAAAGATCAACAGAAAAACATCAAAGATCAACACAAACAAACATCGGAGATCGACACACATCAACACACACACACACACACAAACATCAGAGATCGACACACATCAACACACACACACACAAACATCAGAGATCAACACACACACACAAAAACAAACATCAGAAATCGACGCAGATCAGAGATTGACACACACAAACATCAGAGATCGACACACACACATCAACACACAAAAACAAACATCCGAAATCGACACACACATAAACAAACATCAGAGATCGACACACACACAGATCAGAGATGGACACACACATCAACACACACACAAACATCAGAGATCGACACACACACAGATCAGAGATCGACACATACACACACAAACATCATAGATCGACACACACACAGAGATCATAGATCGACACACACACAGAGATCATCAGACCTCCCTTGAACAAACTTCTGTAGCTCCAAACATTGAAGTCACTGACCTCCTGCATCTGCAGCATGTCGGCCTCCATCCCCTTCAGCTTCTTCTCCGTCTCCTTGCTCTGGGCCAGGATCTCCTCTCTGGACATGCGAGTGTCGTCCAGCTCCCGGATCAGGTCCTTCATCTGAGCCTGGAAAGGTGTCGGGGAGAAGCAGCAGTGTGAGGAACGTTCGGACACTCATGGTCTTCGTCAAGAGGACTCACCTGTAGCTTCTTCAGCTGCTTGAGGGCTTCGTCTCGGTTCTTGTTGGCCATGTCGATGCCGTTCTCCAGCTCCTTCAGGTCCAGCTCCATCTTCTTGCGTGCGGCCACAGCTGCGGACCTTTGCTTCCTCTCGTCCTCCAGCTCCATCTCCATCTCGCGCACCTTCAGTCAACATTTTGAAGGTCAATCTTTGTTGGTCTGTTTTGGTTTTGTTTTTTTTAAATGGAGACAAACCTGTTTGACCAGCGACCTCTTCTTCTCCTCGCCCATCTCGTCCCGTCCCGCCAGGTCTCTCTCGTACTGGGCCTTCATGGCCTGCATGTTGACCTCCAGACGCAGTTTAGCGTCTTCTGTGGCCTGGAGTTCGTCCTCCAGCTCCTCCAGCTGAGTCTTCATCTCCTCCAGCTGCTGATCCATGGACCTCTTGGACTTCTCCAGCTCGTGGACCTGCAGGGACCAGGAGAAGACTCTGAGAAGACGGCCTCAACAGACTCGGGGGGCAAGAGGTCTCCTTACGTTCTTTCCCACGTCGTCCTTGGACGACACCAGGTCCTCCATCTCGGCGCGCAGCAGCTTGTTGTTGCGGTCCGTCTCGTCCTTCATGTCCATCAGAGACTCCAGCTCTCTGGTCAGAGCCAGAGCTCGGGTCTCCTTCTCGCGGGCCTCGGCTTCGGCGCGGTCTCGCTCCTCGGCGTACCGGGCGGAGATGTTCTTCTCCTCTGCCAGCATCTGGAGGACACCCATGGACGTTTAGCTACCAAATCAAAGTCCACCTGAACATCTCCGGACGACCCTGACCTGGTCGAACTTCTTCTGCTTCTTCTCCAGGTTGGAGACGATCTGCCGCAGGTGGTCCTGGTCCACCATCATGTCGTCCAGCTCCTGCTGCAGGCGGGTCTTGGTCTTGTCGAGCTTCTCGAAAGCAGAACACTTCTCCTCCAGGCGTTGTCCGATGCCCTCCAGGTCTCTCTGAAGCCTCTTCTTTCCTTCTTCTGCGCTCTCCAGGCAGCCGGCGTCCGACTCCAGCTTCTTCTTCAGCTCCACCAGCTGCACACGTCCACACGTCAGACCTCAGGTCCACACGAGAAGAACTTCTGCTCACGCACCTGGGCTTGAGTGGTCTGAAGCTGCCTCTCCACGTTCTTCTTGGCCTCCTCCTCCTCCTCCAGCTGCTCCCTCAGACTGTTCTGGTCGTCCTCCAGCTGACGCACTCGTGTTCCCATCGACAGCTTCTGCCGCGTCTCCTCCTGGAGGACTTCCTGTCGGGAGGAACCAGGCATGTGTCAGGAGGACAGAAGGTCCCGTGAAGTGGAAGGAATTCATCACAATATTGAGGTTTTTAAATGTTTCTTAATTTAAATGTTTTGAATTTAATACAGTTTTTGAACAATTACAGTCGTGTTTTAAATTATTGTAATAAGAAAATCAAACTATATGTAATAAGTTCGATTTATAACTTATTCTCAAAATGATTTAATTCAATGATTAAAGACAATTTAGAGTTCTTTAAAAAACAAGTTATTTGAATTTAATTAGTGGCCAATATATATATAAAAAATAATAATGAACTGCAATTTTTTTAATTTAAAATATTTTACACTCGTCATTTCAGGGTCAAGGTGACCCGACTCAAAAACAAATGTGTTTGTAGTTGCTTCAACCCTGAAATAACACAAGGGTTAAAACAAATAAAATAGAAATAATAATATAATAAATAATATAAAATAAATAATATCTGTATTTAAGGGTTGATTTTTTTTATATTCTATTTAATTCAATTAATCAAGAGCAGAATGTAATGCCTAAAACTATTAATAAAGTTTCAACATCTGTAGTGTCAAATTGTAAAAGTAGAAAGAAAACAAAAATGTTTACGAATAAAAATGAATTAACAGGTTCCAGTTAATATTGAATAGTTTTGATCGACATACAATTGACAATTTACAGTGCTTTAAAAAACAAAAAATAATATATATATAATATATATAGAATAAAAAAGTTATTTGAATTTAATTGACGGTAGTGGCAAATTTATAAACAAAAAAATGTAATAATAATAAATAAATGCAAATTTAAAATGCATGAAAAAATATTTTACCCTTGAGTTATTTCAGGGTCAATGTGACCCAACCCAAAAACAAATAGTAGTAATAGTAGTAGTGTTGTAGTTGCTTCTACCCTGAGATAACACAAGGGTTAAAATAAACATGAAATAAATAACATCTGTATTTAAGGGTTGATTTTTTTAAATATTTTATTTAATTCAATTAATCAAAAACAGAATTTAATGCTTAAAACTATTAATAAAGTTTCAACATCTGCAATGTCAAAAACAAAAATTAGAAAAAAAAACCAAAATGTTTTCAAATAAAAATGAATTAACAGATTATAGTTAATATTGAGTAGTTTTGATCTACATACAATAAACTGATTCCACTCACAGACTTAAGTGTAAATGTAAGTCACGTGTTATTTAAGATAACATAACGTCTGTACCTGAACATCCTGCAGCTGAGACTCCACGGTGGAGTGGTCTTTGGTGGCCTTGATGGACTTCCCTTCCACCTCGCACAGCATCCCGCTGACGTTCTCCAGCTCGGTCTGTGGCCAACAGAAGAGATGTTTGCTCCTGGTCTCCAGAGACCCGACGGCCGAATGAACGACGGTTCTTCACCTGCAGTTTGGCGACTCGCTCCGACAGCTCCAGACGCTGCCGCTCGCTCTCCTGGTGCTTGATCTGCAGCTCCTGCACCTGAGCCTCCGCCTTCTTCCTGCGGTGCTCCGAGTCGCCCTTGCCCTGCATGAGCGTCTGCAGCTCGATGGTCAGCTCGTTCCTCTCCGACTCCAGCGCCTGCTTGGCCTTCTCCATGGAGACCTTGTTCTGGAAGAAGAAGAAGATCTCGTCACTCTGCCGTCCCACAGACGGGGGGGTTCTGGTCCACTTACCCTCTTGGCCTGCTCCAGCTGCTCGTTGAGCTCGTCGAAGGCTTGTCCCTGCTTCTGTCTCATCTCTCCGAGCTGATGCTCGTGCAGCTTCGCTTCGTCGTCCAAGGTCTTCTTCAGGTGAGCCACTTCCGTCTCACGCTTGCTCCTAAAGATGGGACAGTGAGGTGATGTTCCTGACTGAAGCTCAGGTATGGACGTAAATCAGTGCCAAAAAAAAAAACATAAGATGGTTCTCTAAAAATATTAAATTCAACCACATCACATTCTGATGGCACTGACATACTTCCGCACTCCAGATGTTACCTGAGCTCTTGCTGGGCGGCGGTGGAGTCCAGAGTGTCCTCCAGCTCGGTCTTCAGCGCCTCAAGTTCCTCGCCCAGGTCTCTGCGGTGTTTCTCTGCCTTGGTGCGAGCTTGTCTCTCCAGCTCCAGATCCTCCTGCAGCTCCGACAGCTGCGCCTCCAACTCGCGGATCTTCTTCTGGGCGAGGTTCTTCTGAGCCGCTTCCTCCTCGATTCTGAGGGACCCGACGGAGAGAATCAGCAACGCTGGACTTGAGAGAAACACCGGAGGAGAAACATCTGCACACACCTGGCCAGGGCCGCCTGGAGCTCCTCCTCCTTCTTGGCCAGTTGGGCGCGAAGCTCGGCGATCTGAGCCTGGAGCTCGGCGATCTGGTCGTGGATCTCGGCGCTGTCTCCCTCCAGCTTGCGGCGGTTCTTCTCCAGCTCCTGGCGCTGCTTCTCTTCTCTGCGCAGGCGGTCTGGAGTCACGGGCAGATGTTAAAGAAAAACCGTCTTCAGGTTCTGGATCCATGAACGTCTCACCCTCCAGGTCAGTGATCATGGCTTCATGTTTGGTCTTCAGCTTCTGCAGGCTTTTGGATTTCTCCTCCTCCTCGGCCAAGTTGGTGGTGAACTCGGAGACCCTCTCATCTAACATCTTCTTCTCCTGAACTCACAAAAGGGCCATCAGTATCAGAGGAAACATCTCCACAAGAAAGAGGTTTCACAGACACCTTGTTTAGTTTGTTGTTCTGGTCGTCCAGCATCATGACGTCCTCCTCAATCTTCTTCATCTTCGCCTCCATGGTGACCTTCTCCAGCTGCAGCTTCTGTCTGGCAGCCTCCTCTTCATCCAGCTGTTGCTCTAGGTCCTGGTTCCAGATGGAAGGTTAACACAAGAATGTTCCTCACAAGGTTTCCATCGCGACTCACTGTGATGTTCTGCTGCATCTTCTTCTTCTCCGACATGAGGTGTGATGCCCGCTCCTCTTCCTCCTCTACACGAGCCTCCAGGTCGTGAAGGATCTCCTCCAGCTCCTGCTTCTTCGCCGCCAGGCGTGACCTCATCTCCTCGGCTTCAGCACAGAGCTCAGTCTCTGCCTGAAGTTGCTCCTGAAGGGCCATCTTCTCGGCGTTGAGCTGCAGCAGAAACATGGATTAGGGGTCGGATCGCGGTTGACGGAACGCTTCATTTAAAAAAAAAAAAAAAGAAGCTCACCTGTGAATGTTTCTCCTCGAACTCTTGCAGCTGCTGCTCAACATAGACATGTTTCTCCTTCACCTTCAGCAGCTCCTCGTCCTTGGCCAGCATCTCCTCCTCTTGTCTGCTGACTTGGAGCAGGGGTTTGACCTGAACACACATCACACGACGCGTCACATAAAGTCACCTGGGAAAAGTGTGGAGGGAAAAGTCAAACCTTGGTGAAGAGTCTCCACCACTGCCAGTTCCTCAGCTTCAGGTACGCAGCACAGTTCCTCTGGATGACCTTCATGGCGGTGAGCTGCTGCTGTCTCTTTGCGAACGCTCTGAAGACATTGAAGTTTAGACATCGAAGTCCATCATCCGAGACTACCTGAACATCGGTCGTTGACGCACTTGCGGGCCACGTAGCCGCGGCACCAGGCTTGGAAGCTGATGATGATGTCGGTGATCTTCATGTCTCGCTCCTCCTCCAGGTGAGCCAGGACTCCGGCTCTGAAGAAGACTTTGCTCTGGCCGATCCGGTAGAGGTTAGGATCCAACTCCAGGCTTTCGATCTGTCAGGAGCAGAGAGAACATGGCTCAGATCTTCAGGAGTAAGTAAGTCATTTGTATTTGTATAGTGCTTTTCCAGACCAGGGTCACAAATGGCTTAAACAATCAAAACAATATTCAATAAAGTATATATTTTAAAGATCAAGATAAAACTGATAACACAACAGGAGTTCCAGAAAATCAAGTAAAAGCCTGAACAAATAACGTCTTAATATGTTTCTTAAAGGAGTCAGTAGACTCCAGTGATGATGCACTAGCTTACCATGCTCACGCAGGCCTGTTTTCCATCCATGAATCCTTTGGGGATGGCATTCGGGGTCAGGATCTCATATCTGTGATCAAGGAACACCAGTTAGAAAACTGTCCATAATCCTCCTCTTAAACCGATTCAGAAACTGCTCTTGAATAACAAAAACGGTTACAATGTTCTTTATTTTTTTCTCTTCACCTTAAACAACAGTTCTACTTCATGCATGCTCTGTCCTCCATAGGCCTTCACTATAGGAAACCCACCAATCAAACCTATGCTTTACAATTACATTGTATCGAATCGAAACTTCGTGGTGAAGATATTCATCCCTGGTGCTCCGGCTTGTAAGATTCAACCCGACATAAACACACTACGGTACGACTCGGGAGCGTCGACCCTCACCTCTGTCTGAACTCCTGGAACACGATGCGGTTGGGGAAGCCCTGTCTGCAGATACGGATGCCCTCCAGGACACCGTTGCATCTCAGCTGCTCCAGAACCAGGTGAGGGTCCAGTTTACCGGCCTGCAGAACAAAAGTCAACATCGCTCAGCATCAGGGCCCGCCAACACTTCTCGCTCGCTCGTACCTTCTTCTCGTGGTTGGGGATGATGCAGCGGACGAAGTTGGGGTTGGTGTTCCTCAGGGTGGCCATGAGCTTGGACAGCTGCTCCTTGTACAGCTGACCGACGGTCCGGAACATTCCCTTGCGGGGCTTGAAAGCGCCGGGCATCTCGGCCATGCCGGACACTTTGTCCAAGCCCACGATGCGGTCGACTGGAGGAGAGGGGACGAGCGGTTCACATGTGTGTGTGCGAGTGTGTGTGTGACAGACAAGCAACATGCATTGTAACACTTTCTCTGCCTTCTAGACGGCAGAGAAAACCTTCTCAAAGCGAGTGAACCACACACAGTGAATGCAGAGGAAACCATCAGGAGAGGCAAACAAAAGGTCACAAAAGCAGTGAAATGCAAAACTTTATACTTCCAGGATCAAAGTGCATTCAGTGATTAAATTCTCCAGCACTTTATCTTCTGGTGCGACTTGTGCTCATTAACATCTGAAAACTGCCTTTTAAACTCTTTTTTTTGGTGCATCAGAAACCACGACAAACCCATGCATGTACCCAATGTTGCAGTACCCATGACCACCACCAGGAGTCCCAAACAACACTATCACACAGAGAGAGACAAGGAGAGTTCATGAAGGAGCGACAAAAAGGGTGGAAAACAGCAGACATGTTTCACGACATTAGACTTTGTTTGGATGATCACATGGTCACATACACGACATGATTGACAGCCGGAAAGATGGCAGAAGAAGAAACCGTGTCACCTGAGTCAGAGTGTAGAAAAGGAAAGCGCTGATAAAAATAGGCTCTCTGGCAACTCTGTACCTCTGAGACCCAGTTAAAATGGAAACAGAATGACGGACAAAATGGGGTCGTACAGAGGAAGGACGGAATGGAAAGAAGGTAAAGAACAGAGGTCCAAGTACCGGAGAGACAGAATTAAACTTCCGACAGGTTCTTTCACGGCGGCGGCACATCAACTCACCATCCCTCCACAGCTCGGAGACAAACTTATCGGTCGACTGGTTGAGCAGCGAGGCCACGTTGTCGTTCAAGGGGTCCATGTTCTTCATCAGCCACTCGTCGGCCTTGTAGTCCACCTGGTCGGGGGACAACGTTGCAGGTTTTTAATCTCGTGACTTCGAAAGCGAGTCCAGCGGGGCTCGTCGTCTTACTTTGCCGGCGTAGTGAATGACACAGAAGTCGGCCTCGTCCTTCAGTTTCTTGGGCTTGAAGAACTTGGGGTGCGTGCCCTGCTCCTGGAGAACCTTCTCCACGAAACTCTTGTCGGTGGCTTTGGGGAACCAGCACTCCTCGTCCAGCAGAGCCAGGATACCAGGTGGACTCGCCTGAGGGGAGAGAGAGTTCGGAATATCGAATGGTTTAACTTGATTTTTTGCAAGATCTCCACAGATCTTCCGGCACTCACTGGCTTCTCGATGAGGTCGATGCAGGGCTGCAGGTCCAGCCCGAAGTCGATGAAGCTCCACTCGATGCCCTCCCTCTGGTACTCCTCCTGCTCCAGGATGAACATGGTGTGGTTGAAGAGCTGCTGCAGCTTCTCGTTGGTGTAGTTGATGCAGAGCTGCTCGAAGGAGTTGAGCTGCCGACAGAAAGAAGACGTTCAACAGGAGGAACTTTCTAGAGGAGAACCAGGCTTGGTTGCGTCGCTCACCTCGAAGATCTCAAAGCCGGCGATGTCGAGGATGCCGATGAAGGAGGCTCCCTGCCTCTTGGTCTTGTCCAGGGCCTTGTTGATCCTCATGACCAGCCAGCGGAACATCCTCTCGTACGTGGCCTTGGCCAGAGCTTCCACCGCGAACTCCGCCTGCTCCTGAGTCTGAGCCTTCTGGACGTGGTCTCGGCCGACCTTGATCCTGGGCGAGAGGATGGCCCGGGTGAAGTCCGTGACGTTCATCCCCATGAGGTGGCACACCTTCTGTGCGGCTGTGGAGGAAAACAAACTCTGATGTGGATCCAGAGAAAACCTCAACGACCCGCTCGTGAGATGTTGGTACAACTACCTGTGTTGTCGGGCATGGAGGCCTGGTCCGTGTGACGCTCCTTCTTGAAGCTCATGTTTCCAAGCTGCAGTACTGAGGCCACGACTTTCAGCATTCCTGCAAACACCACGTCATATTGTGCGTTACATTCCGTTTCTATTATGTTTTTGTTTTGTTTTTGCACCAGAAGAGATAAATCTTTTCAGGCTGTTGCTCCTAAGCTTTGGAACGATCTTCCATAACATCTTAAGACCTTTTTATTTGTGCATTTCTTAATTTTCTCAGGGCTGTTGTGTTTGTCTCCATGTTGTCTTGGCATTTTAGGGTTTATATTTTAAATGTGTATGTATGTTTTTTATCATTTAAGCACTTTGTGACTCTGGTCCGAGAAAGGCGCTTTACAAATAATAATTACTTACAGTTATAACCATGGTTCTAAGAAAAGTTGGCTCCGCTTTCTACAGGCTATTACAATGCTTTGCCTTTAGGTGATTACCCATAGCTGCAGCATGTAGAGGGCTGAACATGTATGAAGTACAACTGATGTTTAAACAGATTAAACGCATTGCACTAATTAAACAATTAAAAAAAATAAAAAAATTAGATTAAACAGATTGCACGAATGCTCCTCCCATGATGCAACACTAATAGACTCACGGACCCATTCATTCCTCGTGCTATTAGATTGTACAATTCTGAGTTCGGGGCAGGAGTGAAGTAAAAGTATCATGATGTTCTGTTCTATGTTAATCTTTGTATCCTTTGTCTTTGATCTATGTTCTTTATCTTTAGACTTAGATTGCGTCATCTTGTTCTTTCTCTTTATTTCTCTTTGTTCTTGTTCTTATTTTTACATTTATGAATAATTGCTGTATTGCTGTGTCTAATTGGAAAAAAACAATTTCCCGAAGGAGACCTCCTGGGGAATCAATAAAGTTCTACCTAACCTAACCTATTATTCAAGAGCAGATTCTGAATCAGAATTCATAGATTTAGGAAACTGGCCAAGACACCGTATGTATCGGACCAATTAAGGGAGATAATGGAAGGATTTGTTACCGATCTGCTCGTCCTCTGGGATGCTCATGATCCTGAAGGCGTCAAGAGTCTCCGAGAACAGATCCTTGTCCTGCTGTCCAGGGATGGTGACGTTCCCGTTGGAGAGGAAACGGTAGTTGTTGTAATTTTCAAGAAGAAGGTCAGCTGTGGAGCACAACCATTGGTTCACGTTTTGTTGTAGAACTCTATAGAGAATTCTCTCAAGAGGGGGGAACGCTTACCACGCAACTTGTCCCCAGCTCCGGTCAGGAGGTAGTAGAAGATGTGGAAGGTCCTCTCATCTTTGGCCTGGCGGATGGCTCTGGACTTTTCCAACAAGTCTAGCAACCTTGGGTTAAGGAAAACAGACCTCCCTGCTTTAGGTCAACATTGCATCTCGACGAGAGTGGAAACAAAACTCATTTGCATTCAAAACAAAGGATACAAGTTTCAATATTTGCACCAACGATGTAACCGTTGACATCGAAGTTGATTCTGATGAACTTTCCCTGAAGGCAAACGAAACTTGTTGACAGAAGAAACAGAGGAGACGCACGTACGCAAGCATCGTCTTACAAATCTGGACGAGTTGTCATTTTTGACCGTCTTGGCGTTTCCAAAAGCCTCCAGAATGGGGTTGGCCTGCAACAGCTGCTTCTCCAGCTCCCCCTGGCGGACAGAAAGATACCAGCAGAGAACACATTTATTTTTCAGGAGGTACAGAATCCAGCGCTGCTTCGTGAAGTAAGGACTGGGACGATTTGAACCCGACGAACTTACACCTGAAGAAGAGCAGTACAAATGACGGACACCATATTTATACACACACACGCACAACGTTGACACATGCACACAAACGTCGACACAAGCAATTTTCCCCACACAACACTGAAAGTTAGTGTCCAAGCACACACACCCGGTGAGCCACTGCAGGAACCCATCACCACAATTACTCTCTCGGACTGAACTAGTCTAGAAACGGATCCATAAAAGCTCCATGTGTTCTGTGTTTTGCTACATTTAAGCTCAGTTGTGATACCAGATGATGCCATTGATCGTCCTGTACCATGTTTTTCTGAGTATAAGGCGAGCATTAAGCACGGTTCAGCATAAAGGCGTCTTGTGTAGTAATACAATGGAGCCTCTTGAAGACACTACAAAACCTGGCAGGGTATTCTACCAAGCCTCGCCAAGTACTCTACAAAGCCTTACAGACTACAGAGCCTCGCAGAATAAAACTACGGAGCGCCTTGCCGAGTAGTAGTACGGAGCGCCTCGCCGAGTAGTACTACGGAGCGCCTCGCCGAGTAGTACTACAGAGCGCCTCGCCGAGTAGTACTACAGAGCGCCTCGCCGAGAAGTACTACAGAGCGCCTCGCCGAGTAGTACTACAGAGCGCCTTGCCGAGTAGTACTACAAAACGCCTTGCCGAGTAGTACTACAGAGCGCCTTGCCGAGTAGTACTACAGAGTGCCTTGCCGAGTAGTACTACAGAGCGCCTTGCCGAGTAGTACTACAGAGCGCCTTTGCTAAGTTGTACTACAGAGCACCATGCCAAGTAGTACTACACAGCGCCTTTACAAAGTAGTACTACACAGCGCCTTTGCCAAGTAGTACTACAGAGCGCATTGCCAAGTAGTACTACACAGCTCCTTTGCTAAGTAGTACTACAGAGCGCCTTGCCAAATAGTACTACACAGCGCCTTTGCCAAGTAGTACTACAGAGCGCCTTGCCAAGTAGTACTACAGAGCGTCTTGCCAAGTAGTACTACAGAGTGCCTTGCCAAGTAGTACTACTAAGGTGGCTTGCAGAGTAATACTACTGAACCTCACGGAGTAATACTACAGAAGGTCAGTCATGGCAACCAGAACTAGTTTATAGTCCGAGTAATAGTTATTTATTTGCAGCCATTAAATGAATAGAGGCAGCAACTCTGTGGAAATTAAGAATAAAACTAAATGTTTAAGAGAATATATCTTGAAACGCTTTGTCAGAGCATCATGTTTCATCATTTGAATTTTGACATCAGCAGCACAAAGTAGCAACAGAAAAAGTGAATAATTCAGCCAGTTCTTTTCAGGTTCTCTGTGCTTTAAGGATGTGAAGACCCCGCCCCCCTTTTTTGAGCCTTCTATTGTCTGGCTGAATTTTTCACAGGAAAGCACCCGGATGCCACCAATCTGCAAACAAACTTCCTTCTGATTTCCCAAGACAAGTCGCAAATCCCCGCCTGATGCAACAACAGGATCCCCGGGCGACACTTCAGTGAGGGAGGCACGGGGGGGGAGGGTGTAGGGTCGGGGGGGAGTGGAAGGGGGAGAGGAGGTGATAACAGAAGCAGGTATAGGAAAAGTGGACGGTGGGAGGAGAATGAACTCACATGTGACAGGACCGAGCTGTTCTGTTGGTGGGAAGAGAGAAATACAGGCTCAAAAAAAGATGTGAGGTCATTTACGGGGGGGGGGCAGATTTTGACCCCTCGTGAGGTCAAGACCAGGTGCGTCCATCAAACGACACACCTGGCGTGAGACTAAAACGCTCGAAGTGCTAGTGTTGTCATGACTACTGGACTCTGAGGGAACACTGTCGGACTGAGGATGATGAAGAAGAAGATGTCTGACCTGATCCTTCTTGGTCTTGTGAGAGGAGGCCACGTGAGCCAGATACTGGATCACCTTCTTGGTGTTCTCCGTCTTGCCGGCACCGGACTCGCCTCTGCGATCAAACACATCGTTTTAACCCAACAGAAACAATACTTTGAGGTTTATATTTGCATGAGGAGGTGCGAGACGTACGTGCACAGGATGGACTGGTCTTCACGATCTGCAACACAAGACGCACCAGGATTACATCATCTCGCTCCAAGAATGCACCAGTTTTTTCCAAATTAACCTCTTTATCGCCTTAAGTGCACAACACGCTATTGTCTCTACAAACAGGAAGTACATTTGCTGCAGACAGGAAATCAATTTCCGGCTTCCTGCAGCCGCTTCGCTAATGAGCTCGACGACGGTTTGCGGCTCACCCTGCATCATGCTTCGGTACGACGTGTCGGTGATGGCGTAGATGTGCGGCGGCATCTCGTGTCGCTTCTTGCCCTTGTACATGTCGACGATCTCCTCCGAGTAGATGGGCAGGTTCTTGTAGGGGTTGATGACCACGCAGAAGAGGCCGGAGTACGTCTGTGGGGCGACAGGAAGTTTGAGTGAACCTTCATCGATGAACCCCAACAATTAATGGTGTTCCTCTTGAATCAGCGACATCAGGATATTTAATAGTTGGGAAAAAAAGTGTTTAAATCAAGCATTTCTATGTTGTTTTTTTTTATAATTAATTTTTTCAACTGAATATTTAGAAAAAAATGTATTTGTTTGATAGTTTTAAATTATAATAGCAATAAAATAACGAATCATTTTAGGATAGTTGGGATAAAACGGTTTAAAATGTTTGAATTAAACATTGATTTTTTTTAAACGATTGAATTCAAGCATTTCTATACAGGTTTTTTAATTATTATTAATTTTTTCAACTGAATATTTGGAAAATTATGTATTTGTTTGATCGTTTTGAATTATAATACCAATTAAATAAAGAAGCATTGTAGGATATCAAACTGTAAAAAATATTCCTTTTCTATTATTAATTAATTAATTAAACTTATAAAACACCAAATTTAAACTTTTCAATATCGAAATTGTTGAATTAAATTATTTTCAAATATGATTCAATGCTAAAAAAATTTATAAAAAAGCTCGATAAATAAAAATGAAGGTTTAAAAATTAAAAAACGTTAAATTCAACCACTGAATATTCAGATGGCACTGACATACTTCCACTTTTTACCCTCAACAACACACGTTTTGTTTCTCTCGTCATTGTGCAATTGGACCACACCCTGCGAGCAGAAAACCACATTCGACTCGACACCCGAGGAACAGAACTTCCTGATCCAACTACTCTTAACTTCCTGGTTCACTCGCTCGGCCCGGAGACGTCTGTACCATCTCCCCCCCGAGACGGCTGATCCAAATCTTTCTGGCGCTGGAAGCGGTGGATAGAAGGGAGGGAGGGAGGAAACGACAGGCGGTTCCGAACACGAGCGGGTCAGAGAGACTGAAGTATTCTCAGCCGAGGACGATGACATTATTTATCGCAGGATTAACAACAGAATTCTCTGGAGCCTCGTCGTGATAAATGAGGACTTTAGAGGAAACGCATTCTTTGGTTTTTGAACGACCGGTCAAGAATAAAGAGAGTTGAAGGGTCGCAGGCGTCTTAAGTTGTGTGTGTGTGTGTATGTGTGTGTGTGTGTGTGTGTGTTGTGCGTGTGTGTGTTGTGCGTGTGTGTGTGTGCTGTGCGTGTTGTGTGCGCTGTGCGTGTTGTGTGCGCTGTGCGTGTTGTGTGCGCTGTGCGTGTTGTGTGCTGTGCGTGTGTGCATGTGCGTGTTGTGTGCTGTGCGTGTTGTGTGCTGTGCGTGTTGTGTGCTGTGCGTGTTGTGTGCTGTGCGTGTTGTGTGCTGTGCGTGTTGTGTGCTGTGCATGTTGTGTGCTGTGCGTGTTGTGTGCATGTGCTGTGTGTGCATGTGCTGTGTGTGCATGTGCTGTGTGTGCATGTGCTGTGTGTGCATGTGCTGTGTGTTGTTTGTGCGTGTATGCGTGTTGTGTGTCGTTTGTGCATGTATGCGTGTTGTGTGTCGTTTGTGCGTGTATGTGTATGTGCGTTGTGTGTGTTTGCGCGTTGTGCGTGTGTGTATGTGCATTGTGCGTGTATGTGTATGTGCATTGTGTGTTGGTTGTGCGTTGGTTGTGCATTGTGTGTTGGTTGTGCATGCATTGTGTGTTGGTTGTGCATGCATTGTGTGTTGGTTGTGCATTGTGTGTTGGTTGTGCATTGTGTGTTGGTTGTGCATTGGTTGTGCATTGTGCGTTGGTTGTGCATTGTGTGTTGGTTGTGCGTTGGTTGTGCATTGTGTGTTGGTTGTGCATTGTGCGTTGGTTGTGCGTTGGTTGTGCATTGTGTGTTGGTTGTGCATTGTGTGTTGGTTGTGCATTGTGTGTTGGTTGTGCGTTGGTTGTGCATTGTGCGTTGGTTGTGCGTGCATTGTGTGTTGGTTGTGCATTGTGCGTTGGTTGTGCATTGTGTGTTGGTTGTGCGTTGGTTGTGCATTGTGCGTTGGTTGTGCATTGTGCGTTGGTTGTGCGTGCATTGTGTGTTGGTTGTGCATTGTGTGTTGGTTGTGTGTGTTGTGCAGCAACACTCACGTAGATGAGTCCAGAGTAGTATCTCTCCTTCAGGTTGTGCAGCACCGAGGCTTCGTTCAGGCAGGTGAGCTCCGCCATGTCCTCCACCTTGCTGAACTTGGGCGGGTTCATCTTCTGGATGTCGTCCTTGTTCACGCGGACCTTCTTGCCGGAGTCGGCGAGCTCCACCACGCACTCCTCGCCGCGCTCCTCCCTCACGGTGCCGGCCTCGAAGCCCAGGCGCTCCGACGGGACCCATACCAGCTTCTTGGTCGCCCAGTCCGCCTGCGCCAGCGGGTTGTTGACCAGGTTACGGTCCACGTACAGAAACTTGTCTGCAGCTGACATGGTAGCACTTTCTGGAGGAAGAAAAAAAAAAAACAAGTTAAGAAAAACATTAGTTTTATCTTGTGATGATGAAACAGGAAAAAAGGTCACCAATAGTGATTAGTATCGACAAGAACGTGAACCACCAATACATCCATTTGTATCATGACTTCCTTCACCGTAAATTAAGGTGCGTCTTCGCAACATTCTGAGGATACGATACAATATATCTCAATACTGTAGTAACAAGTATATATGTGTAGTATTGTCGAGTACTTGACTCTGGTGTTGCAGAATTTAAAGACCACATGACTCTTGACGAAGTCGTAACTGCGTTCGTTTGTTTTCAATCCGAAAAAGGTCCAAACATCAGCTTTAAAAGCTGCTGGAGTCACTGTATCCTCTCATCCTCAGTCATTGCCGGAATTTCATTGTGCCGCTGTAATGACGTGATGACTCAAGTTTAATTTGCAACGCTAAAATAAAGAAAAGCTGTGAATTTCTGCCTGTTAGTTTTAACATGCTTTGAATAAATCCCACAATATTAGGTAAAATAAAAGGAACTGTTTGATCCTAAAAACAAAACATCTACTATAGTGAAGAAGCAGAAGTTGCATTTTACTTTAAACTCTTGATGAAATGCTGATAATATAATCATTATATTAATTTTTGAAGTCAAAGTAACGCCATTCATTTCCATTTCCATGTTATATCACATCTACCGATGAGACACGAGTCAACTTCGTGCCGAGATGAAGAAGCCTTGTCTTCATTTTCATCAGAACGTCGGAACCATCTGGAGACCAGAGAACCTGCTCGGACCTTCATCCTGCAGCTCCGTGTCCAACAACTCATTCAGAAAACATCTTATGTCATAATCCTCCACAGGCACGGGTTGTGCAACTCAACATGTTCTGCATACGACGAGCAGCGAGAATCAAAAGTTCTACTTTCAACATCCACGAGCTTCCTGGCCCCGGCCTCAGATGACCTTTGACCCCCACATTAACTCACAGATCACTCCTTATCCACCGCTTGAAGGAAGTCACGGAAGAATCGTGTGAATTTCAACACATTTCGCTAAACAGGAAGTGACAACTCTTTTTTTTTAAAGATTAATGATCAAACAACATCAAGAGGAACAAGCATGAACGAGTTTTCAAAAGCACCTGCTGCGAGGGCGTGCTGCGCTCGAGCGACCGGACCAGTAGAACCGGTACCGAGAGAGAAAGGAGATAACAAGTGTGGGTGCAGGGAAGAGACTTCTGCACTGACACTATTGCCCCAGACTTCACCGTCTCAACTATCATTCTCGCACAGCGGGAGAGCGTCAACGTTTTCCCAGCAGCACCGGCGGCGCCACCGGCTCGAACCCAACCATCTCCTCACATGTCTTCATTTTACTTTCTTACTCGTCTATTGTCGACATAAAAACAAACGCAGCTCCGACTACACAACACGAGCACCAGTGGGATTCGACGCCGGTGCCAAATTCTCAAGCTGGATGTTGTAATTCTACGAAAGAGAGCTCGAGATTCACATGATCTCCTCCAAGATCTGACCCCCCGACTTGTATTCATGTAAATCTATGCGGCGATAGTTCTCCGACAAGCTAGCGCAGGAATGTCCCCCAAGTCTTGCCCACGGGGTCCATTTGCAGCCCTTCAGAAGTTCTGTTGCTTGTGACCAGGGGTGTGAGAATATATCAATACACTGATGTTTTACTTCACAGTACTGCATCAATTTTCCATTTTTGCTTTCAAAAGTTTTTAATCATTGTTCTTTAATGGTTTACATTTGAATAAAGTCAGTATAAAATGTATAAATTATATTTTTATGTACAATTAACATGCAAATATTCACTCCATTTTATCATTTTTGTATGATAATGAAAAATCCGGTTGCAAGATGGCAGCCGTCATTACGTCCTCTCCGGGCTGAAGGAAGAATGAAAGCCCACGAGAACCCGGCGATGACTGAGGACAAGAGGATACGGACAACAACATGGCTACATTGCATCTGCATCCTGAGACCGTACATATCGTATCGGCCCTTGAGTAGTTATTGGCCTCCGACATCCATGGGATGAAAATTATTTTTACAGTTTAAATGTGTACGTATTGAATAAAAAAGGTAATTACTATGTACCGAGATCGTAAAAAAAAAAAAATGTACTCGACATGTTTGGCCCCTAAATTGCTTTTACGTAAATTGTGGCCCTCTTCTTCAGAGTCAAAAAAAGCTTCCTTCCGTCACTTTAAGTATTTTAAAACACAAAAGGATTTTGTTATCCACTTGTCCACTGACAGTACAGCGATGAAACGTCTGGATAGAAGTATTTTATGGGGGTCACAGGCTGTTAAGTAAGCCCCCCCCCCCTAAAAAAAAAAAACAGCGGATTTTAGCAGAGTCTGTTCCAGTACATTAACCCTAATCTGTGGGAGGAAAACAAGGGGGGGGGGTTCTTCCCATGTCTCCTGCCTCCCTCCGTCTTCCCTCAACAACGTCTGGCTTCAGCCGACATCAATCTCTGCTCACGCTGCCTCTTCTTCGGTCGTACGACCCCCATGAACCCCATCCCGTCGTGGAGGAAAAAAAATTAGCTGCACTGGACCTCTCAGCTGGCTTTAGACCCCCTAACTCAGCCTCTGGTTCCTCTCCCGTCACTCTAAAGACGCCCCAGCGACCCCCCCCTACCACTGTTTATCCAGTCTTTTCAGGGTCGCATTCCTCCCATACTCGCTCTTTATCAGGGAGAGACTGGCATTCCACACATTTCTACTCTCCGTCCACCGGCCTCCTTCAATCTTTCTCAGACCCTCCGAGCCCTTTTCCTACCGTCCACTTCCTTAAACTCTGACCTGGACTCGGTATCTACTTTGAAGATGTTTAATAGCAGTTCCTGTATAAATACTATAAATAATTGCAGCAAAATTGAAATTAAAGTTGGAGGAAAAAAAAAAAAGTTAAACTTGAGTCACATTTTAAATCTACAAACTCCAGCCAAGCTGTGAAAATACTTATAATCATACGGTTACACTTAACTTGACGACTTAACTTATGTTCATGAAACACGACTCGGAATAAAGTCTTGAACGAGTGAATAAAAATCAATGGTTTCGCTCATCACTTAAATCACGAAACGCACACATGCGAGAGTAGATATTTACTGTAGATCAACAACCTTTAACCCTAACCGACGGGCACATTAAACGCCGCGGCGTCTTGTGATATTTATACACATCTGTCTGTGGGCGCGACCGCAAAAACGTCTCCGGTAACCACGTGGTTGGTTTTCCTGCGTGAGGTAATTCGGTTAAAACGTCACGGTCAATCGCGGGGCAGCCTTATTATAAATTCACGATCATGTAAAGATCACCGACGTGTGCAAACATGTCGGGTAAATACTTCTGGGCCAAATACAAATGAGAAACAATTTAAAATAAGTAGGGAGTTAAAAAGATGATTCGAACGGGAACACCCAAAAAAAACCTTGGCTTGGATCTAGGATTCCACCCTGGTTGTGAAACATAGTGACATAAACAATAAACACTATATTTCAGAAACTTGAGTTGGAAGTGTGTACTCTGTGAAGAAAACATCTCGAGTGTATAAAGTTGTGAGACGTTGAGTAATCGTCGGCGAAGAGACGCAGCTGCTCCTGGTGTGTTGAAACAGTTCTGACATAGAAACGAGAGTGACACAGTTTGATCGGGGCCTCCGGAGACAGAACCGCAAGGACGGAAATAACACCGATGGCTTTTCTCAGACGACTCTATGCACGCTGAACACGAGTCAAAACATCCTGAAGATCCGACAAAGTGACATGATGGGGTTGACGCTCACGTGAAGGACACGTAAAAAAATAAAAAAAATAAATAAACTGTTACAGGACGTCCTTTTCAGAACTCGCCCCGGTTTCAGAAAGCAGGTCAACCTTGTCGTCTATTAAGCTCCATTCTTCACGTCCATACATCCGACTCCCTCTCGATCCTTCACGCCTGGATTGACGCTCCCAGAGCTACAGAACCGATCCCGGGTCGGGACGGTTCAGTCCATCTAATCGGAAAGGAGACTTGAAAGTCTTGTTTATGGGAGGCAACGTGCCGCAAAATGTCAACCGGGCGACTTATCGCAACCCAATCTTCTGACGATGTTGACACAACTATCTAATCACTTGTGATGAAGGTTTTGCTGAAAACTGAAGATTTAATCGTCCTTCTGAAAGAAAGTCAGGCTTCTGAACTGACAACGTTGAACAAGGAGAGGTAATACTACTTTAGACTCGCAGTAAAAGCTTTTGTACTTTAATTTTTAACGATGAAAAAGATGCTGGCGGTGACATAAAAAACATTGTATTCCATTAATCTCCACCTGGCGATACAGTCGGCAGCACGAGAAGAAAACAAACAAGCTTGACAAATGTTAACAGGGCGAACTGTTCGCTCGACTATCAGAAGATTAGATTACATCCGGTGCGAGGACAAGACTTAAAAATACTCCAGACATGTGAGGATTGTGTAGAACAAGGGGGGGGTTTTCAACCTTTGTAGCTCGACGGAACAGTTTCAATTATCGTAGTCGGGTTTATTTTTGGACCGAAATAAGCATCTTGATGTGTAAAGGGACACAAGGTTCATGTCGAAAACCTGGTCTTTAAAAACAACTTCCAGACAGTTCTTATCAATAGTACACAAATGTAAAGTTTTTCTCCCTGTGTGACCCGAGACAAAAGCCTCACAGACCTGTAAGCTCAGGGTTGGTGTTTCGAGCAGAAAAAAAAACGTTTCTGATTCAGAAAACACTTCCTGGACACCGCGCCTACTCTGTGGCTGTGGGGTCAAAGGTCAGCTCCAGCATATGGGTTTCTCAAAAGAACAGACTGGTATTGAGTAAACTCACGAGAGACTTGGTAGAGAGAGAGAGAGAGAGAGAGAGAGAGAGAGAGAGAGAGACCGACGTCAACCTCTCATTTTTAGACTAAAGTTTGTTTAAAATTTCATTCTAGTTGATCAAAGTTCTATGATGGGATCGGAACGGAAAAAAAAAGACTAAGAAACATTTAAGATTCCTACGATATTTGTTCTTAAAAAGATGAGTATTAATAAAAAATATGAACCCTTAAAAAAGACGAATTTTCTGCAAGTATCTTGAGCTTTTTTTTTTTAAGCCAACCATGTGTTCAAACCCCAGCATTAACTTATTACTCAGCGAAAGATACTTCCGCTCGCAGCGAGCGTTTCTATAAAAGGACAGAGTCAGTCAAATTCATTACGAGCTCCACCAAAAACCCTTATTTCCCCGTCACCCACCGTCGAACGTGGGGTGTGGCAGAATGAGAAAAGCGAAGGGAAGGGGGGGGCAGAAAAAAAAAAGGGAAATGAGCGAGTGAGAAAACTATTTTGCCATTTGTGGAACTTATTGTTGCCGAGGCGAAGCAGGGAAGGTGGCACTCGCTGAGCAGATCCAGTAAATTATGCTATGGTCGGAAAATAACTGCAGACAAATCTACGTCGCCTTTTCCACATTACTTTCCACATTCCTGCCCTCCTCTGAGATCCAGTTTCACTTTCAGCAGCCGTACCCACGTCCAGGGATTATAACAAGCCGGGTCTTGGCTCCGACTCCCTTTTGCGGAGCCTGACGACTGAACCTCGCAGACCTTTGAGGTGAATTTCACTCCCTTTTCTTACGCTTGGACGGTCCGACGGGGAACACGTGAGGAGAGAGGAACGGCTAATGACCGATACTTTTGCCCTTCAGCTCCGATCACGTCGCTTTCTACCTGCCGGGTTAGTGCGGCGACAAGAGGATACGTTTCGCGACGTAGATGCGATATAAACATTAAGCTGGACCCAAGCAACGCCTACTTCGAGGGCCTTGTTGAATCCTCTTCCGGGTCAAAGAACAAACTCCATGTTTATCAACGATTAATGAACACACAGCAGCATGTGACGGCGGTAATTACATTTTGAAAGTGATGTTTATTTTCCGACAGTCGCCAACAACCGCATCGTCAAACACAAGAATGCAGAGGAAGAACTGCTCTCAGGGTCTATGAGAAAGAGTCAAATTTTTTACGACTTTCACTCCCACTCTTTATTCTTTTATGGCTCCGTCTGCTTATCGTTCCTTATCTCTTTTCGTAGCTTAGCTGTGAAGTCAGTCAGAAGGTCAACGGACCGCCAGATAGATGGATCAAACTTTATTGATCCCTGAGCAACATCAGGAAACCATTGAGCAAACGTCCTGATTTAAGCTCAAGAGGAAATAAAAGAAGATTCATGACGAGATGCGGCTACGAAACCATAACTGTTTCACACGTGGCCAACAAAAAAAAAAGTTGCCATAAAAGGTACTACAGCTCACTGAGGGCTTGTCATCTGAAGCAGTGATTCCTCCTTCCTGATCTCACGTCTACCATGAAAAATCCTCAGGGGTGCAAATGAAAATCATCATAATTCCCCACAATCGGGACCATGACAGGCCATATTAATGCCGTCTGCATTCGATAAGATTTCATGTGCAACCGATGGAAGAACCAACAGATACTGACAACTTTTCACACTGGCTTTTAAGGTGAAATAGTTTGTTGCAATCTTAATTAATGGTTAAGAAGTGTCTTTGAATCTGCACTTTAAAACGTTTTCTGGGACATTTATGTGGCGTTAAATAAAAGAAAAAAACATTTACAATGTTTTTGGTTGTACATTTTTTGTACTCTGAATGGGTTCCTCTTAAATAAATGAAGACTACATTTTTATTAAATATAAATCACTTTGGACATTTTTGTATAGTAGTGTAACCTGTTGGGAAACTGATCCAAAGAACTAAATCCAATATATGTTACACGGGAAAATTTACAGCTCCCTCAACACTCGTTGGAATAGTTAAAGGTTTCGCTTCAAATTCTCTTCTGTCCTTGTATGGTTTCCTTCAGGCATTTCCTGGATTTGTTCTCCATGTTCAGGTGTTCGCCCGCGAGAGGAAGGAAAGGACGACAAATAAACCAAGAGGAGGAAAGAAACAAAGCTTTGAAAGAAAAAACAAACCCGTGACTGTAGAGCTTGAGATTGACTTACACAAAAATGTGATTTCTATATCGAGTAAAATCCATACACAAGCCAATTTTCCTGCCATTACGACCATCACACTGCTGTGTCACCTGAAGTTCTGCTAACATGGACCAAGTGCAGATAAGATAAGTGTGTCAATTCAAGTCTTGAGTACGTTAAACGTACGTCATCTTGAACAATGCTGGACCGTGTGAGTGGACAACAGTGTGGACGACTGTTCAACGCAGCAATAATCGATACACACTTGACTGACGGCGTTACACAACAGACTGAGGGTTGAAGTGACGCTTTTATTTTTGAGTCACATGCACCTTTTAATTTGGTTCTTTAGCTCACAACAGAAACATTTAACCAGACGGAAGGAGAAGTTAAAGCTTCCTGAAGTAACAACTGTAAATGCAAAGTATACAAATTACCTGTGAGAATACAACGTACAGCAAGTTCATCATAAAAATCAATTCAAACCATCTCAGCATTCAAAACACCACTTGACAACTTTTCCCAAATGCTTACTCATAAAATATGCATGACAACTAAAATCTTTTAATCGACTCCCATCGTGCCAATTTTGAACAATTTTCCCGTACAAAATCCACTCCTGCTTCGTACACTTCACCTGGTACCACGTCCAGCCATGAAGAAAAAACAGATGGAAGCCAATTCCTAAATTAATGTACGATAAACCTCTTTTCCATAGTTTATATTGTATTGGAGTAGAACCGTAACATGCATTTTCTGTCTGTTACGCTTTTGTGAAAACATGTCAATCTGTTAAACTATTAAAAATGAATTGATTAATCCAGATCATTTGAGATTTGTAACCAACTTGGAATCTCAAGTTATGCTTTACTTATACTTGAGATTTAAGACCGTTTTAATTCCAATTTAAGCCTCGTTTCTATATTCATGAATTCAATTCCTAAAAATCCCCAGGAACCTTGTAAACATGATATCTGTGGCGGTTGTGCTCGTGTCTCTGTTTTGGTCTCAAAATGGCCACCGCCCGGTCAGGTGCTCTCATGTGCTGTGTCTCAAATCGCATACTAGCGTACTAAAAGTTAGTATTTTTAGTACGTTAGTGTGTCCCAATTCTTAGTATGCGAAATTTAGTGCGCCATGCATACTAAATTGGCGTACTAACACGCCCACAAAACTAGCATGGTTCGATGGACACTAACCATACTAAACAGCTGCCATTTTAGTGACGTTTTAAACTGAAGTTACGTCATATATAAATGCATATATATTCATATACTTAAATGTGTATTTTCAGCAGCAGGAGGATAAACACGTCTTCGCTGCTGATACCAGCTTAAATATCTCGCGATTATTTAGATTCTCATATTTTTTCTTTATTTCTTTTTCCAAAGTTGCAATACGTGCTGCCAGCAGGTGGCGATAGCGTTCAAACAGCTGCTTGAAACATCGTTAAATAGAAGTATAAGAAGAAGCTGTCATGTGATTTCCGGTTAGTGTGTAGCTTCAGGGTTTGATTTGAGACATACTATCTGCGGAGAATTTGCGTACTAGTTAGTATGCATACTAAACTGATGCATACTAACTTCTAGCATACTAAGATTAGTATGCGATTTGAGACACAGCACTGGTTTCACTTGCTCCAGAACCAGGGTGGCTTCTGGGTATTTAACTGCCAACAGGTAATCGAACGATCGTGATAAAGAAAGTACCATCCTTGAGTACGACAACAACATCATTTCCTGATCACAGTTCTAAAGGCCACACTGATAATGAAGGCAGAGTCGTCGCATCCAAACCTTTTCGATGAGGAACAGACAAAATAACGTGGTCACGGCAACCCCAAAGTTAAAACATCCTCTTTAGCTTTGACTCGCGTCGCCGCTCGGCCTCCTCCGCACAAGAGTGGCCTTGTTCACTCCTTCGGAGGGCCTGCATTTAATTTGGTCTTCCCAACAGTACACGAGTCACTCCGGGGGCCTCGGGTTTGGACATGGCTGACACACAGATGATGGAATTTAACCATCTCTGCAGGGGGGAGGAGGTCTCGCTCGAGGGGAACCGAGACCGGCAATAACGGAGAGACGTTGCACAATGGACCGACCGGCCGGCCATGCGTGTCGTGACAAAGTCAGGATATGAAATAGTGATTCACAATAGTGAAGAATTTAAAATGACGATTCTACATTGAACATGTTCAGCTGCTGCTCTGGATCTTATCACAAGAACTTCTCTGGAAGATGATCTTGTCGTCCGTCAACAAGAACTCCTTTCGAAGATAATCTTGTCATCTGTGGATTGCAGGTGAAAAACTCGCCCTGTCCAGACGGGAGTGTCAAAGGTTGAGATGGCCGGCGAGCATACCAGAGACTGTTTGTTCCCCCCCGATGTGCAAACACAATGATGTGCCATGTAAGTGAGCAAACATACATCCTACTGACGGAGCACAATACTAGGGCTGTATGCGTCCGATCGCAGGGAAGATATGATCGGGTGGAAAATACACTCGCAGCGTTTCCAGAGGAAGACTCGTGTTTAGACGGACTGTAACGGGTTCATCTTTAAGTGTGTGTAGAAGTTAAATTGTTAAGTGCTGCTCAAGCTCATCCGTCAAAGTAAACAGAAGAGCAACAATACAATGTTTACATGACAAGCAGGAAATAATACCGACTTTTGAAAAGTGTGTTTTAGGGGATGGGGCGCTCCTAATAAGATATTGACTTGTCTTGCAGGAGCCTGTGGGTAAACGGACCGCAGGGATGTTGGCTATTGACTTGTGAGGGTGTTTGTTTGATGCAAGTTCTGGGGCGTGGCGCTACATTTTGGGGGTTGCCACACTTTGTAACATAACTCGGGATGTCCACGTCTGTTCAGAATCGTTTGAGGAGGTAGAATTTATGGTAAAGGAGTTGTTTTTTTACCATCCTTAACTAGGTTTTCGACTTGTTCGTTGACCAGTTTACACCATTTTATTAACTGCCAAGAGAATTATTAATTCCTCAGTGCTCCACTTCCTCGAGGTGCGCTTGAAATTGCTTATTTGGACTTTGTCAGATTGTTATACAAATAATTTTACCACCAATTAAAAAAAAAAAAATGTAAGTAATAATGTAATGTTGAAAAGCCTGATGCTGATGTCGGGTAAAAGCAAAACATTAAAATGAAACATACATGTCAAACCATGAGGAAGAAGTGTAATCCTCCAAATAACGCCTCACATTTTTGGTACATTTTATTTAAACTAATAAAAATAGGTAAGTTTAGTGAAGGTCTTTGGAAATAACACATGGTGGGAGGAAGAAAGATGAAGAATAAATAAGAATACATTTTAAAAAAACGTGTATAATCCACCTGCAAAGACATTATTCTAAAGCAATGTGCGGCCCTCTGAGATATATATATATATATATATATATATATATATGCGTGTCACTCGGGAGAATAAAAAGTATAACTCACAAATGTTATTATTTAACTCATATTTCCTTTATTGGGGCAATGTTTTTTGAAAATAAAAGTAGTTTATATCACATTTTTATATGTATTAAGGAGCATCAAATTACAGTTTAAGCTTGTTTTATAGTGTCCTTTAAAGTTTCCCCATCACCTTGAAGCTCCTTTTATCTGTACCTTTTTGTTGCTTTGATGGGCCCTTACACCAGTCACACCATTATTTATTTATATATATATATTATATATATATATAAATAATGTGGCCCCTGAGGAAATCCAATTGTTGGTCCCTGTTCTACAGGTTTAGTCACAAGCCAACAATGAATGAATAAAAACATTTTACACAGTCGTTAAAAGTACTCGCTTGTGTAACATGTTCAACAATGAAATATATACCTGGACTAGGCTTGTTAAAAAAGTAATTTGTCTAGGTGTGATCGAGGGACAGAAACACGTCATAAAAAGCAGCGACACAGCGGCAGACATGTTGACATGCTTCGCGAGGGTTTAGATGGGCGCCGGTGAGCGGATGACGTCATTGCTCCAGGCAGACATGACCGGCCACACACAGCGGCACTTTTTTTTTAAACCCTCAAAAAAGTTCCACCAACTAGTCAAAAAAAAAACCACGTCTTCGCATCACTATGTATTTTGAAGCGTTCATTAAAAAATAAAAATATTCCATTTATAGTCGAAAATCTTCACCGGCATTTTCTGCAACTCATTCAGGCGAATCACTTCCTGTCTGCCGCTACGACGTTTAGCTTGTGGGCAGCTGCCATGAATCTGCTGCTAAAACCTTCACACACACCGCACATGGCGACCATTTCTTCCACTTGGAAAACGTACAAAACAAAGCCATCCATGTTTGAAATGGTGGAGATGAAAGTCAGGGGGAGAGAAAAAAAAGGGGGGAGTTAAAAAAAGAAAAGAAAAAGTGTGGTCAAAGTTGTGACTTAGCAACGCTTCCTGGTTTGCTCACCGTGAGTGAAGTGGTGGTTAAAACGAGCAGATATAAATAATATTAAAGATATTTTTACCTGCTTTCTGAAGAGCAGCAAAAAAGATGTCTCGGTGCGTCCAACTTCTCTTTCGACGAGCGGGGAGTTTGGACTTTACAACTGGTGAGCCTCCCTCTCTTTCTCTGCTTCCCTCACTATTTCTATCGCTTTTTTTCTCTCTCTCTCCTCGGTTCCTCTGCTTCCGCCTGCCCTCCCTCCGCAGCTCACTGGTTCGTCCAGCTCGTGTCAGTCAGTGCGTCCAGCGCTGGGGTGTGGTCCGAAGGGACGGCGCGCTTGGATCCACCCCCCTCCACCAATCAGCGCCGCGCATTTCCTAATCCCGAACAGCGCGGACCAATCAGACGCCTGTCTGAGAGTGAGTGGGCGGGACATTGAAAAAAAAAAAAACATGATGGCGAAGGGGGTTCTGGGATGAAGCCGTTTAATGACGGAGGTATGTGCATACTAAGGATTTTTATGTCCATATATGTACCAGGCTTTCCCAGGACGGGACTCTTCTTTTCTCCCCCCTTTTCCTCGCCCAGTGTGTCAACAAAGAAAACAAGACATTCCTGGAGCAACAACACGGGACAGATTTTTTTTTTTAAAAACTTCAGAAAGTCGTAGAGAGTCGTGATCTTCCCCCGGCCAGAGTGCGATCGAGAAAAGATGGCCGACCTTATTTGACGTCTGACCTGGTTTATGAGACTTTTACAGCAAAAAAATAGCATATTTTGAATAAACTATACCAATAAATGCCGTTTCTGATTCCGGCCTTCACTCGCATCCGTCGACAGGTGTATTCAGGAGCAGGTTGAATTCCCACGCTGCACCTGTACCGTCAGGTGAGACACGAACAGACACGCCGGGGCTGACATGGGAACTGCCGCGGGTCAGAGTCTTAAAGTGTGAAGCACTCGTCCTTAAATCACTCCTGACTGTTTGTCTTGGCTCGGGAAATGTTTTTTTTTCTAGCTCGAGACGAAATGGATTCAAATAATAATTGCAGGTTAAATGATTCGATTAAATACAAATGTGCTGCAGCAGAGATGATCATGTGACTATAAATGAAGAAGTATTTAGTTCCGAGTGAAGCAGTGACAAAGATTAAAAAAAAAATGGTTTTGGGTCTGGACTTCCACCTCCAGGGACCAAAGGGATCCGACCGGTGCCAAGTGGAACAGGGGCAGCGAGCCAGCCTTCATGCCACCACCGGCTTTATTTAAACCTGTTGTCGCTCTTATTTAATCAAAGTTGCAACTTTCTTCAACGTTCTCGACATCCTCAGGTGATCCCGCACACTTCAGCGTGACCTCGGCGTCGTCTTCTCGGCGACACGCGTGTGTGTGTGCTTTAGCTTCTGTGTTAAACTTTCTAAAACAACACAATCAAAAGTCAAACACCATCTACTATCAGAGTTTCACAGCCTTTGTTTTGATTTCCTCCGCGTGCAGATTTTTCAGGAGCTCAAAGTGATGATAGTGGTAATAATATTGATATTTGACGACAGTTTTGATCATAATAAACTATTTGATGTTGGTTGTACTAATACACAGTTGAATCAAGATAAGTGTCTAAAACACCAAGTTATGAGGCCTGGTCAGTGGTTGGCTCAAAGTCAAAGTAAGTTAATCAAACAATTATATATACTGTATATATAAAGAAAATATTTTACTTGCTGTAAGGGAAAGTTTGGTAAATATACACTTTATTTAGCCAGAGACTAATATTGTGAACATATTTTGGCCCCTGTTGTAAATACAACATCTCAACCCCAATTGAAACCTTTATTATTTATTATTTATAAATTATTTGTTTTCAAAGAAAGTATTTGTATTTATGTTTAGATATATATACAGTGATTAAATGCTTAAAAATACTTACTTAACCCCACATATGTGTTACATATAAGTTGTATTATTGGTATTAATATTGTTGCTAGTATTAGTATTTTATTATTAATAGTTTTTTATATATATTTGTGTGTATGTTTCATCTTTTTTGTGAACTTTCTGCTTAGAAAAATCAAATTTTACTCAATGAGGGAAGAATATCAAAATCTACTCATTATGAATTATCTCTTGTGCCATCTCAGGGTCAAAGTGACCCTGAAAACAAATGTGTTTGTGGTTTCCCTTGTGTTGTCTCAGGGTCCAAGTGACCCAAAGGCCAGCAAAAAAAAAGATCTGTCTAAGGTATTCCTTGTGTCGGCTCTGGGTCAAGGTCAATGACCTCCACCACTGCATGTGAATTTACACAGCACAAGGGATACATTTGTTGTCGGGCCTTCGGGTCACCTTGACCCTGAGATAACGCAAGGGTTAAAACAAGGAACTTGAATTTTAGAAAGTTATTTAGAATATAAATCGAAAAAACACAAGGGATTATAAAAGTAACTTTAAAAAAAGGACTTTTTATGACAGTAGATTGTGATAAAATCAGCTAAAATATTAAATAAATAATATAAGATGATGAAATAAATCCACTATAAATAAATAAATCATTATTAATAACTGGCAACAAATAAACCCTGTAAATACAGGAAGAAACGAATGAGGTCAATAAATAAAACGATTTAATTAGAAATATAAAATTGTCAACATAATAATAAAAAGATAATTGACGATGTGGTGATTTATGGAAGACGTTCTTGGAAGACATGAGGTGGAAACAATAAAAAAGTTTCTTTGGCTGCAGCAATCGTTCCTCAGGCTTGACTGACATCCACTGACAGACGCTGGAAAATCTCATTTTCCGAAAACACCGTGCGATTTACGCCGAGGCGCCCGTGACGCGCAGGAATGTGTCTTCGTGCACCTTCAGCAGCTGGACGTCACATGTGCGGTCGCTCTGGAAAGATCAATAACTCGCACTCACGATCGATAGGAACTACCCCACGGGGTTCAAAGGTCGACCCGTTTTCTGCGACTTAACCAGATCTGCGGCGCGAGTGTTTGAGATGTTTATGTGTTCTGGAGTCTCAACAACAAACACATGTCAACACAGCAGGGTTTTTTTTCTGAAAATGAAGCCATGAATGACCAAATATGGACATCTGACTCTCTCCCGCCCTCCTGCTCGCTCACCATGACCCAGACTTTCTCCTGCTTCCTCGGCCCAGCAGCAGGGTGTGTCTCCGGTTCAGGGTGTGTGAAGCTGTTGTGCGGTTGTCGGCGGGAAAAGAAAGAGCCATTCATGTCGCATGTTGGAAGCATGTTCGTCGCCCTCTCTGGAGAGACCCGGGCGACCTTCTGCGCAAACACACACGGCTTCTGTTCGAGGGCAACAAAAACCTTTATTCTACAGCGGCTGGGTGCGCCCCGTGGCCTCCACCGTGAAACACATTTGAGAAAAAAAACAGAGCTCTACTCCAAGTCTCTGACGGATGACTGAGCTTGTTTAAAATGACTGAAATATAAACACAAAACGGATCCATGTGTTGACAAATGGAGATGAAACAGGTCCTAAAAGGATTTGCTCCACACGACGGTCAGATCTAAACGAGGCGTCCGATGACTGACGGGTCCAGATCCAGATCCAGATCCAGGGCCGTGGATACAATGAGACCAAATTCAACACAGACTTGCTTGAATGTTCGGAGCAAACAGTCGACTCCAGCCACACACATAATCTGTGTCGTGAGAACTTAACCATTTCAACAAGTGTTTTGTTAATAAGAAAAACACTTTTTATTTGTAACTAGAAGAATTGCATGTGCAGAAGAAACTCTACTTAATCTAAAGAGAGTGAAAGTGAAATACTTGAAAGTATTAGAGACCTTAGACTTTAGACTTTCTTTTATTGTCACTGCACAGACAACACAGCAGTGAAACTGGCAATGAAATTTCATTGCTTGGCGACCGTTCAAACATAGTAGAGAGATGTATATATAAAAAGTATTATATAGAATTATTATTGAATTAGTATTCAAAGTAAAAATGTGTTCAAACAGTTGAAATGATGGCGTGAAGTAAAATGAACGATGTGGAAAAGTTGAAATACAATGAAAAAGGTTGTGAAAAAGAAGAAAAGAAGGAAGAATACAAAGGAGAAGAAGAAAAAAGTAGTAGAATTTGTAGCAGAATTAGTAGTAGTGGGAGTAGAAGAAGAAGTAGTAGTAGAAGTAGAAGAAGTAGTAGAACTAGTAGTAGAAGTAGAAGTATAGTAGAAGTAGTAGAATTAGTAGCAGAAGTAGTGGTAGAAGTAGAATAATTAGTAGTAGTGGTAGTAGATTTAGTAGTAGAAGTAGTCGTAGAAGTAGTAGTAGTAGAAGCAGTAGAAGTAGAATAAATAGTAGAAGTAGAAGAAGTAGTAGTAGAATTAGAAGTAGTAGTAGAAGTAGAAGTAGTAGTCGGGGTAGTAGAAGTAGAATAATTAGTAGTAGAAGTTGTAGTGATAGTAGAAGTAGTCGTAGAAGTAGTTGCATTAGTAGTACATGTGTATTAAAGAGAAATAAAGTGAGATGAAAATAAAAAGATAATTCAAAAAGAGTAAAACTTGAATAAAAGGAATTTAATTGGTTTGATTTGAAGAGACTGATGATGAAAAGACAATATCTGACTCATACTTCCTGTAAATACACATTTTTGTTCTTGTGTAAATGATTATGACAATAAAAGTCTCGAACATTACTTTGAGATAAACCTACGTGTGGTTAAAAAAAGGCTGAACTGTAATCGTTCTTGGTTTTCTAGTCTGAGTCAGAGAAACTCACGTGTTCCATCTTTAGTGAAAATCATGCTTATGTTTGGATATTAATTTTTATTTGCTCAATCCATTAAACCTTAAACAGTTTTTGGGAGGATGTCAAAAACAAACACAATCCCGTTTTATGAGCGTCATTAAAGCGAGCTTGTTTAAAATAAAAGATGAAGTCATCTGAACATCTTTTCTCTCTAATACCAGGAGGATGAGAAACTCTTTGACTCAGAGGCTGAAAAATGATGCAAATGTCGTGTTTATCGCACAAAGTCACACACATTGTTTGGAGCGACAACACAAAGTGTCGACACAGAAAACACACACGTCCAGCCGTGAGCGAACATGACAAGTTTCTCTCGCAGAGAAGAATTCTTGCAGCTCCTGATCTCAGTGGTTCGAGCAGCAGCTGCAGCTTCCCCTGGACCAGTTTTTTCTCCTTATATGGTCACGAGAGTGTGTGCAGCGAGCACGGAGGTGTGGTCTATTGTTGTGTGTGGCGGAAGAGGTGTAGGGTTACGAGCGGTTCTGGCCCGACCTTTGGAGCCGGTGTCGTCACCGGGACCCGGGAGGATGAGACTGAAAAGTTTCAGGGACCGAGGCTCTGGACTGGATGTCGTCATGCGCGTAGAAGTGTGTTTCTGTGACGCTCACACACCTTTAGTGGACTGGACCAGAACCAGAACCGTGACCCGCAAAAAACGACAGTTCTACTTCATACATGTTCAGCCCTCTACAGGCCTCGAGTGTTTACCTGGTTGCCGAGAAGGAACGATGCACTCGCCAACCAGCAGGGGGCAGCCCCAACATATGGCCGCACCTCCCTAACGTGTTGATCAACGCGTGGGGTGCGGGCTGCTGATGGCCACGTTTTTTGTCAAAGCGCGGTCTACCGGTGCTGTGTCTCAAATCGCATACTTGCGTACTCAAAGTTAGTATTTTTAGTGCGTAAGTGCATCTCAAATCTTAGTATGCGAAATTTAGTGCGCCATGCACACTAAATTGTCACTAAAACGCCCACAAAACTGAGTATGGTTCAATGGACACTATCTACCCTAAACGGCCGCCATCTTAATGACGTTTTAAACGGAAGTTATGTCATATATATGCACATATATATATATATATATATATATATTTTCATATACTTACAAGTGCATTTTCAGCAGCATTAGGAGGATGACACGTCTTCGCTGCTGATAGCAGCTTAAATATCTCGCGAATATTTCGATTCTCATATTTTTTCTTTATTTTTCCAAACTTACAAAACGTGCTGCCAGCAGGTGGCGATAGCGTTCAAACAGCTGGTTGCAACCATCGTTAAATAGTAGTAGAAGAAGAAGCTGTCGCGTCATTTCCTGTTAGTGTGTAGCAGCAGAGTTTGATTTGAGACATACTATCTGTGGAGAATTTGCGTACTAGTTAGTACGTACACTATCCCGATGCATACTAACTTCTAGTATACTAAGAGAAGTATGTGATTTGAGACACAGCACAGGAGTTTGTTTATCCTACTGCTTTCACACGGTGTTACCCATGGCGACAGCCTGTAGAGGGCCGAGCACGAATGAAGTAGAAAACCCCAGGTTGTTCTTTATAACTGCGGTGCTGTGTCTCAAATCACGTACTTACTAGTACGCAAAATTCTCCACAGATAGTATGTCTCAAATCAAACTCTGCCGCTACGCACAAACAGGAAATGACTCGACAGCTTCTTCTTCTACTACTATTTAACGATGATTTCAACCAGATGTAGGATCACTATCGCCACCTGCTGGCAGCACGTTTGGTTTGGATCAAGAAATATGAGAAACAAAATATTCACGAGATATTTACGCCGGTATCAGCTCCGAAGACGTGTCATCCTCCTACGGCTGCTGAAAATGCACCTGTAAGTATATATATATATATATACACATATATATATATAACTTCCATTTATAACGTCAGCGTCACTAAGATGGTGACCGTTCAGGGTAGAAAGTGTCCATTGATCCTTAGTTTTGTGGACGTTTTAGTGACAATTTAGCACTACATTTCACATACTAATTGAGACGCACTCATGCACTAGAAATACTAAGTTTTAAGTACGCAACTATGCGATTTGAGACAGCATTTGTGTAGTTGGTTTGTTTTTTAATTTTTAGAGCTTGTTGAAGGTTATTTTTTTCATACACTTTATGATGTCATCGCTGGTGCCTCCTGCTGTAGTGGAGTAAGAACTGCACTTAAAAGATGTTCCTGAGCCAGACTGGGGGGGGTTTTAACAAGAAGAAGGAATGTTGGGATCCAGTTGAGTCACTTTGGACCTTCCCGGAAAAAAACCCTCCCACTGGAATGTCTTTTATCTCACGACAATGATTCAAAGACAAACCGAGAGGCTTCACCTGATGACGCAACCACCCTGGACTTGTGTGTCAGCACCAGTCAGACGACGTGTAATGATCAGTGTGGTACGACCAGAACCGGCAGCTGCGGTCGATGATCACATGACGGGTCAGGCTGGTTTGTTTGGCGTCTTCGGCCCAGCGGAAGAACTGCAGGTGCAGCTCCTCGTCTCAGCCTCGTTTGACCTCCTTTTACTTCAGTCGGGTGTTTCGAGCGGGCGGTGACACAGAAACGTCTTAATCCGTCTGCTCGCTCTCACACACACACATATATACACACACACACACACACACAGGCTTAATGATGGAGTGTGTACAACTATTAGTGTTGATGCAAGTGGAGAACAATGTTTGTGGGTTTTTTTTATGTTCAGGCTTTTCCTTGATTTTCTGGAACTCCTGTTGTGTTATCAGTTTTATCTTGATCTTTAAAGTATATACTTTATTGAATAATGTTTTATTGTTTAAGCGCTTTGTGACCCTGGTCTGGAAAAGCGCTATACAAATAAAAATTACTTACTTACTTGTGGGAATCACTTTCTAAAGTCGAAGGAAAATTTGGAGAATGTGTGTTCAGCCATAATAATAAAAAAGTAAATAGGTTGTTAACAAGAGTGAAGTGAAGCCATAATGGTACTTAACGTTGACCTTTGACCTCCTGTCAGGAAAGAGTGAAGTCAGGCGTGACGTCAAAGAGTCAAGTCAGGAAACTTCATGTCCACCCAAAGAAGAAATATGAGGTTGACTCCTTTTTTTCTATTTTTTATTACTTAACATGATTCCAGCGCGAAGAGAAATGAAAGAATTCACAGTCGGGAGTTGAGAGACACACCTACTTCCTCGGTTATTATAGGCATTCTGGTGTAAAAATCACTTCTGATGTTTGCGGGAAAACATCGCCATCTTGTGGACAGATCATATAACTACAGTTTTCCCCCCAGTTGAATGACGTCGAGAGGTACAATCAGGACTGGAAGTCCGACAATAAAACAGAAGTCCTGAAGAACTAAAGAGCCGGGACAGGCCCAGAACAAGTCGAAAAAGGAACCAGAACCGAGAAACGCTGACGCACAGCTCGGGGCAGAAGTTGGGAGAATTGCCAGGTGAAGCAGCAGATCCAAGATTTTTTTGGTTTTTGGTTTATTGTTCGATGATTTTGCCCACAAATGAGTCCAGCTCATCCTCGTCCTTGATCCCTACGAACTGGTCCACCACGTCTCCGCCCCGCATGGCGATGACGGTGGGGACGGCGGACACCTGGAGTCATAAAAAATAAAAAAAAGTTTCACTGGACCTGTAAAGAACTTGAGTCGTCGATGAAAAATCTGAAGACTTCTTACCCCGTACTCGATTGCTAGGTCCGTGTGATCGTCGATGTCCACCTTCGCCATGGCAACGCGTCCCTTCTGTTTGGCTATGGCCTTCTCCAACCGCGGCCCCAGGATTTTACAAGGACCACACCATCTGAACACAAGCCGTTTAGACCCCGGTTTGTTTCTCAACAACATAAATGTGACATTAAGCTAATGTTGACCATTGAGGCGTGTTTTAATGTAAGCTTTTAGTACAACAATTGGATTGTATTTTACTGAAGCAGGTTGTTGTCCAAACCTTTTTTGGATGAGGGCCACATTTGAGGAAGAGAAATATAGCAGGGGCACTTATTTTGTGTCCTTTTCCAATTTACAAATGGGAACTTGTGACATTTAATATTTTTTTTGCTCAGTTTGAATTATACAGTTTATAATAGGTAGGTAGGTAGAACTTTATTAATCCCTCAGGAGGTCTCCTTTGGGAAATTGTTTTTTTTCCCAATTAGCCACAGCTATACAGCAATTATTCATAAAAAATAAAATAAGAACAAAGTGAAATAAAGAGAAAGAACAAGATGATACAATCTAAGTCTAAAGATAAAGAACATAATGTGCTTGCATGAAATCTGCTCATGGGACACAAATGGCCCCCCATGACTTTTCCCATGCCTATACTACGGGTTTTAAAAGGTTTTTAAATTACAAAATAAATATAGTGCACCTTGGTAGTATTACTCTGCAAGGAGTATTACTTTGGAGCCCTATGGCGGTACCGCTTCGTAGTGTACCAACATTTAAATTCAAAGATTTTAAGTAAGTAAAATAAGTAAGTAATTTTTATTTATATAGCGCTTTTCCAGACCAGGGTCACAAAGCGCTTAAACAATCAAAACAATACTCAAAAAAGTATATACTTTAAAGATCAAGATAAAACTGATAACACAACAGGAGTTCCAGAAAATCAAGGAAAAGCCTGAACAAATAGAAACGTCTTAAGATGTTTCTTAAAAGGAGTCAGTAGATCCATCAAGCGCCTTAAGTGCTTTAAGTGCAAACTATACGGTAACTGAAGTTATGCGATTTATCTTTTGTTTGCTATAATTTAGTAGCTATTTGAAGTAGGTCTACAAGAATAAATTATTTTCATCTGACTAACTACTGGAAGGTCTTTGCTGTTATGAGATTAGGAGGCGTTTGAATGGAGACCCTCTAGTGGTTATAGAGCAGAACTACAAGTAAAGAGATGTTAACGTTAACCCCTTCATTTTAGTGTACAAAAGCATCATGTCCAGGTGTTCACCATCAACCAGTATCACCGACTCACTGTGCATGGAAGTCGATTAACACGGGCAGGTCGCTGTTGATCACCCTCTCCGTGAAGTCCTCGTGGTCCTGGACGTTGAAGGAGACGCCCCGGCGGGACACGTGCGGGAGTGGACGAGGCAGCGACAGGAAGGAGACCCGAGTGGACGCCGACGGCAGGGACGTGGACAGATGTGCGGAGGAGGCCGAACATGTCCGAAGGCAACGCGTGTCTTTTGCGGAGAGCGACAGAATCCTGCGTACGACGAGTCGGTGAGCCATCTGAGGGGGACACGGGTGGAAGTCAGTCATTTTTATTTATATAGCGCTTTTCCAGACCAGGGTCACAAAGCGCTTAAACAATCAAAACAATATTCAATAAAGTATATATTTTAAAGATCAAAATAATACTGAGAACAACACAGGAGTTCCAGAAAATCAGTGAAAAGCCTGAACAAATAAAAACGTCTTAAGATGTTTCTTGAAGGAGTCAGTAGAGCCATCAAGAGCAAAGAGAGAGAAGATCGTTCCAAAGCTTAGGAGCAACAGTCTGGAAGGATTTCTCTCCTCTGGTCCTGAACCGTGTGCGTGGAACCATCAGTATGTGTGATTGACATGTCAACAGAGAACGCCAGTGTAAACACTTTTGGTTGTAACTGTGGCCAAATATTTTTCCTTTCAAGGACGTGAATTGCTTTAACCAAGATAATCTTACTACTGAGCCATAAAACCAGTCTATGAAGTGCAATTTCTGAATCCAACTTTATTGATCATTATAAAAAAACACCATAACGAGAACAGAAAATATAATTTTCCATTTTCAGTGTCAAATACCACTGGAGACAAAGGACCTTGACGTCAGAGTTAAAATATTTTGAGAGATTGTTTTAGTTTATGTTTACAGCACCTGGTTAAATAAAAATAAAACGAGGCAATAACGTTTGTTTGTTTTAATATTAAACTACATTAACATTAAATTTACATTATATTTTAAGTGTTACATTTATTCCGTAAATAGCCACAGGCGCTGTTATGATTGTATAATACATTAGTGTAAAATATTAATAGTGTTTATTCACATTAATCTTCAGTATATATTCAGAATAACGAGTGACTAGAACAGCTAACTATCTTAATCTGTCAGAAGCCACGATGTTAGGCTTAAAATAAACCTTTTTTTTTAATCCACACGGTGACAGTTTATCAACAACGATTACATATTTGAAGGTCGTTATCAGCACATGTGACAGTTTCACCGTCCGGTTGATTTCCGGATCACCATAGTTGTTCAATGACTTTGCCCTCTTCGTCCTCCTCCCTCTCTCTCTCTCTCCCTCGCTTTTCTCGCTCTCTTGCGCGTGAAAATCTAACTATCGCTTTTCCGAGAACAAAACATTTAAAACGGACAAATGTCAAGAAACGCTTGTTTGAATTGAACGCGGATTAAAAAGAAGATTTCAGGTGTTTACCTTCGCTCTGCGGCTATTAGAGAACTTGGCCTCACAGACCGGTGACGTACTTCCGGTGCCGTCGAGCTCAACATGGAGCTTTAAAGGGCGACATCACGTGGTGAGGGGTGGAAACGCATATTGAAATTGGTGGCGATTCCAAAATAATAAATGTTAAATAAATTGTAAACCAGAGGGAAATTTGTTTGTGATGGTTTTCAAATATGATGGTCAATTGATAAATAATATTTGTTTATTGAGGTAAATGTGTTTTTATTTTTCAATCATTTTTTTAAATACAGTTTTTAAATAAATAATTTATTCTAAAATAAATCTATTGGATTAAAAAATAGCTTAAATAAAAACAAAAATACTTTATTCTCGCATCAGATAGAGAATATTGTTTTAATAAAAAGGCGTTTGAATTTGGTTTAATTGAAACTTTTATTTTAATATTGGAAATATTATTATTTATTATTGTTATATGTTAATATAACATTTAAAGTATTTATTTTAACTGTGTATTGTTTTTGATTGTTAAAGCACTTTGTGACCCTGGTCTAGAAAAGGCGCTTTACAAATAACCTTTACTTAATTACTTACTTACTTAAGTAAGTAAGTAATTTTTATTTATATTGCTTAATATTTGGTTATGGGTCATTTTATGGGTAGGAAATTCTTGTCTCAATTATTAAGTCCCCCTTAAAAAAGTTGCTTCAATCGGTGGAAGTTGTGAAAAAAGTATTTTTATTTTTTTAATTGAAGCAACTTTTTTGGAATTAGATAATAAATAAACAAATCTATATCCATACTTATTGATCTGTAACTACCCGTCTGATGTTGATGCTTCTTCAGTCCGGGTCAGAACCTGTTGGTTCTCCTGATGCTAACGTCACTGTCTAATCCTTCAAGGCCGCTCTTCTCTCACGTACATATTTAAGAGTCGTGATATTTACTGTTGTGCTTCACTTGTGTACTCTGGTCGAGATGTTTGTTTCACAGCAGGTTACAAAAAGGATTAAGCGTACAGTACATACACACTATATTAGCAGTGTGAGAGAAATCCAACATCGTTTTTTCACAATACCATTGATATTAAACATCACACGATGACTGAGGACGAGAGGATACAGTGAGTCCAGAAGCTTTCAAAGCTTATTTTTGGACATATTTTGGTTTGAAAACAAATGAAAGAAGTTACGACTTCGTCAAGAGTCATGTGGTCTGTAAATACTACAACACCAGAGTCAAGTACTCGACAGTACTACACATATATACTTGTTACTAAAGTATCACTATATATCGTATAATTGACCCTGTATCGTGAGACGTATCATATCGCCAGATCCTCTACACTTATATTAAGACAAACAGTACATTTAAAATAAATAATAACAATAATCCATACAAATAATAATAAAGACAACAATAAAGTAATAATAAATAATACTAATGATACATTAATGATAAAACAAAAAGAATATGATAGAAACAATAATAAAAGTTAGTCAAAAATAATCTGCAACATTTTCTTTCTACCTTTTTCCTCTGAGTCGTTCAGATCCTTCTTCCAATCATCGATTGGTCCCCGTAGACGTCCTGGACTCTGAGAGAATGAATCAGGATCACATCCTCCAGCAGAGGGCGCTGTGCATCACCTTGAGGTGTGTACTCCTGTGTTGTGTGTTTGCGTGTGTGTTTTTTTTTTTTTTTGGAGTGGGGGGGGGGGGGGGGGGTTGTTATTAGACTGTGGCCGTTGGGTCCAGAACAGAGTGCTGGTCTGTGAGTCCGGACCAGAACACACGAGCCTCAGTGCGACTCACCTCCTGCACATGTTTACCTTGATCACTGCCAGACTGTTTGTGAGTGAAGGTCTTTTTCAGTAAACTCGACCCCCCCGCCCCCCCGGCCTCTTCCCGCCAAATAAACATGCACCGGAAATTGCAGGGATATCTGGGATTTTTGAGGGTTCCATGGAAAGCTGGAGTGAGCTGAACAAGAGTGCCCAGTGTGACCCCCAGTACGGGGGGGGACCAGCCTCAGGTGGGTGGTGGGTGGGCAACATCAGCGGGAGGGACTTCCAGTTACAGGTGACCCACTTTCCTTCCCACCCCTGGTCCCCGCGAGGTCTGACCTCACCAGTCGCTGCAGGTGACCCCAGCCGGAGGTCAACAGGAAGTGACATCAAGGACGCGGAAATATCCTCAACAACATCACCTTTGACCTTTTGTCGTGTGCTGGTCTGAAATATCGGCGACTGTTGACACTCGGCAGCTCCTCATGTGAACAGACGAGGTGTCTTTTCTTTATGGTGCCCCCCCGCCCTGGTGCTGCCCCCCGATCTGCTCTCATGTCCCAGTGTTTGTGGAGTCAACAGTGAGTTCCTGTTCGGGGTTAAAAATAACTTTGAGACTTGAATTCCTGACTCCCCCTCTCGTCCTTTCTTCTCTTCCACTCCTTTTCTCCGTTTCTCCAGGAGGGACTTTCTGAGAAGAACACACAACAGACGTGACTTGAACAGTCCAGTCATGTAACTCACTCACCCTGAATGAAGTAACAGAGGGACAGATTGATGGACGAACAAATGGATAGACAGGTGGATGATGGATTGTTGGATGGATTGAAAAATGGATGGATTGATGGACAGACGGATGGATGGATGGATTGTAGGAAGGGTTTAAAGGTTGGAAACACGGATGGATGGATGATGGATGGATGGATGGTTTGATGGAAGGAAGGGTTGACTGGCAGATGAACAGATAGATGGACGAATGGACGGACGAATGAAAGGTTGGACCCACAGATGGATGGACGGAAGGAAGGATGGATGGATGGATGGATGGATGGATGGATGGATGGATGGATGGATGGATGGATGGATGGATGGATGGATGGATGGATGGATGGATGGATGGATGGATGGATGGATGGATGGATGGATGGATGGATGGATGGATGGATGGATTGAAGGATGGTTGGATAGAAGGATGGATGGATGGATGGATGGATGGATGGATGGATGGATGGATGGATGGATGGATGGATGGATGGATGGATGGATGGATGGATGGATGGATGGATTGAAGGATGGTTGGATGGATGGATGGATGGATGGATGGATGGATGGATGGATGGATGGATGGATGGATGGATGGATGGATGGATGGATGGATGGATGGATGGATGGATGGATGGATGGATGGATGGACGGACAGATGGATGGATGGAAGGACAGATGGATGGATGGAAAACCAACAGATAGATGGATGGATAGACGGATGGATGGACAGACGCACAGATGGATGGATGAATGGACGGACAGATGGATGGTAACATGAATGGACAGAGAGATTTTGCAGTGACTCGACGACCGACTCGACACTAAGTCCAGACAGGTGAGATGAATGGCTGGCTGGCAAACAGAAAGGCGGAAAGTTAGTCGGACGAGCAGGTGGGAAGACCGACGGATGGATGGACAGACGGACAGATGGATGGATGGATGGATGGATGGATGGATGGTTGGATAGAAGGATGGATGGATCGAATGAAGGGTTGACTGGTAGATGTACAGATGGATGGACAGATAGACGAATAAATGAAAGGTTTGACACACGGATGGATGGATGAATGGTTGGATGGATGGATGGATGGATGGATGGATGGATGGATGGATGGATGGATGGATGGATGGATGGATGGATGGATGGATGGATGGATGGATGGATGGATGGATGGATGGATGGATGGATGGATGGATGGATGGATGGATGGATGGATGGAAGGATGGGTGGATGGGTGGATGGATGGATAGCGGACAGACGGACTGACAGATGGAAGGACAAATGGACGGACAGACAAATGAAAGGAAACACAGATGATGGATGGACAGATGATAGATGAATGGCTGGCTGGCAAACAGAAAGACGGAAAGATAGTCGGACGAGCAGGTGGGAAGACCGACGGATGGATGGACAGATGGATGGATGGATGGATGGATGGATGGATGGATGGATGGATGGATGGAAGGATGGGTGGATGGATGGATAAACAGACAGACGGACCGTTAAACAGACAGATGGAAGGACAAATGGACGGAAAGACAAATGAAAGGAAACACAGATGGATGGAAGGTTGGATGGATGGATAAATGACTGGCTGGCAAACAGAAAGACGGAAAGATAGTCGGACGAGCAGGTGGGAAAACCGACGGATGGATGGACAGAAGGACAGATGGGTGGATGGACGGACAGATGGATGGATGGAAGGACAGATGGATGGATGGAAAACCAACAGATAGATGGATGGATAGACGGATGGATGGACAGACGCAGAGATGGATGGATGGATGGATGGACAGATGGATGGTAACATGAATGGACAGAGAGATTTTGCAGTGACTCGACGACCGACTCAACTCTAAGTCCAGACAGGTGTGTCCGTGTGTGTCTGCGTGAGAGCAGGTCAGGTTGTGTTGTCGTTGTGTTGCCGGTGATAGTCGAGTCAATACAGACACACACACGTTAGCTCCACAGACACCGACGTTGAGTCACGAGGTTCAAAGAGTCACTCCAGTAAAGAGACTCGTTTGTCTCGCTGACATCATCCAACTTTCCCTTCCAGTCGCCGGACGTCAGCGTGTGAAGCTCTCGAGTCGCTCGAGAGCGTCGGAAACTTTTGTTTACGTCTGTGACGGAGGGAAGTTCTGGAGCGTCGCACAAACACGGTCCTCTGGGGTGTGTCGGCAGGTCGGTTACATAAACACGTCGCTGAGGGTTCGTCCAGTTCCTCCTGACGTGTTTACACGGACCTGTTACATCACCTCCGCTGACAGAGGGACGGATGGTGTGCGAGGACTTTATCGGTTTGTGAGTCTGTTTTTGTGTGCGATTGTGGTTGTTTTTGCCACAAACTGGACGCTCACTCGCCACCTTTCAAAGTAAAAGTTTAAAATTGGACAGCATAGAGTGAATTTATATATTCTAAAAAACTATAAATATAAATATTAATAAGTAAATATAGTGCAATATAGTTTAAACAGAATAAATAAATAATGTTTTAAATATTGCATAGAATTAATGTTTATAAAATGACTGTTTAATCTGTGAAATATGAAAAGAAAGCTTTTATTTTTAGGCAATTTTTTCTTCAACACTTGATCGACTTGGAATTAAATCAGTTTCATCAAGTCAAATTCGTTTTTTTATTCAATTCAATTAAATCAAATATATATTAAAAGTATGAATCGTATTGTTTTAAATAACTAAATTTAAAAAATCATACATTTCAAAACGTTTTTCTTTTCACAGAAAGTTTGAAATTATAAATCCAATAATTAAAAAATGAATTTTTAATTCATATAATGCTTTGAGAGAATCAAATATTCGATTTTTAAATTAAATAAAAAAAGTTTAATATACAACTTATTGAATTTTATAATAAAATTAACCAAAAAAATACAACTGTTGTGTCTTGAGATAACTTTGTTATGATAAGACAATTGAATTGAACTGTTCAATATACAAATTATTGAATTAAATTCCTTTTTTTTTTTAAGTTTCAACAATAGAAATGTTCAATAGTGACCTAAATAAAAACACTCTCTAGTCCAGCTAGGATTAAAGTATGATTTCACTCTTTTTTGATGCTTTTTTGTGTATTCTGTGCCTCAGGATGACAGTGGAAGAAAAGATAAACCTGGTCAAACATAATTTTTTCAGAACCTTGAGATGGTCAGTGTCAAAGAACTGTCGGCCTCCGGGTCGAACACGAGTCTCTCACAGTGGCATCAGTGTGTCGAGCAGGATTAGCTGTTTCCTGTTAGCGTGTCTGTGCAGATGACAGGGAGATTATCGGGCGTTTCTCACCTCCGCTCTGCTTTTCAACCAAAACCCAAATGAAATAAAGTGTGTTTACATTTGTGGGGGTTTGTGTGAGTCGGTCTGACTGGAGGAGGAAGAGGAGGAGGAGGAGGAGGAGGAGGAGGGAGGTCTGGGAAACTGTGAAAGCGACAGGAAGAAAAGCAAGAAACAATGTTGATACAGAAATTATATTTTCTTTGAAAAAAAAGCTTCTATAACATCATGTTTTTTAACTTCAAACTACTTCATGTGACGAGCAGCTGAGCATATTTATCCGGCTCAAAAGTTAAAAGCATGAAAAATATTATCGACGCTCAAACAAAAATAAACAAACACCTGAAAAGCTGCTCTTTGGAATGTAGTAATTTGGAGTTTTTATGAATGAGCGCATTCATGGAGGCCCCGCCCCCGCGGAGGGAGTTATTGACAGTAAGACACGCCCACTCCCGTCGTCCCGACTCCCGATTGGCCGGCGGGTCCGCGGAGTGGGCGGGGCCACTATATAAAGCCGCGCGCCCGCTATATAAACAAGAAGTTGGTAGATGAGCTGTAACAGGTCTGCGCAGATGTGAAGGATTTAACTTCCCTGGACTTTTTTGAGAGGATTTAAAAAACAAAAAACAACTTTTTGTTCTCGTTCCATTGGTTCCCTGCGTCTTCTATGTGACGGGCGGCCATCATGGGGACACTGATCTTACTGGCCGTCCTGCAGGTGGCGGCTGCGGGTCTGGTGAGTGACGTGCGGGTCGTGGAAGTCAGAAACAGTCACGTGATTTTCTAAAGTCTAACTAGTAATAATTATTAATAGTTATTGTCGCGAGATCTCATAGGACAGGGTCAAAGTTCAAGTATTTTTTGGAGTCAATAAGACTTTACTTACGTTAAACTATGACGAGATTCACGTAGTGATGACGTAACAACAATGTTGTTTTTATAGAATCAATGATCATGTGTTAAAATGTTGAGTGACCCCCCCACGTACCCCCTCCCCACATCCACACCATCCAAAAAACAGAAGACGACCCTGGCTAGCTGGGACAGTGTGTAGGTCAACGAAGAGGTTCACACCTGTGTGTGTGTGTGTGTGTGTCTGCTACAGGTGGCTTCTGAGTGTCCGGCCATTTGCGAGTGCCCTGCGGGACCCCCGTCCTGCCCCCCCGGGGTCAGCTCCGTCCCGGACGGCTGCGGGTGCTGCAAGGTGTGCGCCGCCCAGCTGGACCAGGACTGCCACGACGGGCGACCCTGCGACTACCACAAAGGCCTGGAGTGCAACTACGGAAACGACGCCGGGCAGACGCACGGCATCTGTCGCGGTACGTCGAGCACGATGCTGTGTCGCGATTACGGGGGCAACGATACGATAAAGGACTACAATGTAGGGTATATGTGTAGTATTGTCGAGTACTTGACTCTGGTGTTGCAGAATTTACAGACCACATGACTCTAGATGAAGTCGTAACTGCTTTCATTTGTTTTCAAACCAAAATATGTCCAAACATCAGCTTTAAAAGCTGCTGGAGTCACTGTATCCTCTCGTACTCAGTCATACCCAGAATTTACAGACCACGTGTCTCTTGACGAAGTCGTAACTGCTTTCATTTGTTCTCAAACCAAAATATGTCCAAACATCAGCTTTAAAAGCTGCTGGAGTCACTGTATCCTCTCGATCACAGTCAATGCCTTAGTCGTAAAAATATGTCCAAACATCAGCTTTAAAAAGCTGCTGGAGTCAACTGTATCCTCTCGTCCTCAGTCAACGCCCTTAGTTGTAAAAATATGTCCAAACATCATCTTTAAAAGCTGCTGGAGTCAACTGTATCCTCTCGTCCTCAGTCAACGCCCTTAGTAGTAAAAAATATGTCCAAACATCAGCTTTAAAAGCTGCTGTGATCGACTGTATCCTCTCGTCCTCAGTCAACGCCCTTAGTCGTAAAAATATGTCCAAACATCAGCTTTAAAAGCTGCTGTGATCGACTGTATCCTCTCGTCCTCAGTCAACGCCCTTAGTAGTAAAAATATGTCCAAACATCAGCTTTAAAAGCTGCTGTGATCGACTGTATCCTCTCGTCCTCAGTCAACGCCCTTAGTAGTAAAAATATGTCCAAACATCAGCTTTAAAAGCTGCTGGAGTCACTGTATCATCTCGTCCTCAGTCAACGCCCTTAGTAGTAAAAATATGTCCAAACATCATCTTTAAAAGCTGCTGTGATCGACTGTATCCTCTCGTCCTCAGTCAACGCCCTTAGTCGTAAAAATATGTCCAAACATAAGCTTTAAAATCTGCTGGAGTCCACTGTATCCTCTCGTCCCCAGTCATCACCGGAAAATGAATGAATGCAGCAAGTTATTCGTATGTTTACATTTTATTTAAATCTATACACACTTTATTCAAATATAAAACATACAAGAACAATCACAATTTATTCATTCGCGAGTATCGCTATGGTAACAAAAGTGTAATGATCGCTCAGGTCGAAGTGTAGCTTCAGGGCGGGGGGCGGGGCGGGGGGGTCGGGGGGTCTCTCTCCTCTTTGAGCCGCCTTTGAAAAAAAAAAAAAAAAACCTTCATGAGCTGCTGGCGTTGCCGGCCAAGTCCGGTTTATACAAGTAGTTCAGTCAGTGTGTACACAAACAGCCCTGTGAGACACACAAACACACTCACACAGAGGTATTTTTATACGCGTGTTTATTTGGGGGTCTTTCTAAATATGGAGGGGCCCGGGTTGAGGGGGCGAAGGAAGGAACATTGTAAAAGTGTTGCTTAATTCAACCACTGTTTTGTTTTTTTTCCTTTCGCAGCTAAAGCCGAAGGTCGATCCTGCGAGTACAACGGGCGGATGTACCAGAACGGCGAGAACTTCAGCGCCGGCTGTAAGCACCAGTGCACGTGCATCGACGGCGCCGTGGGCTGCGTCCCCCTGTGCCCCGGCTTCCTGCCCGCCGCCTCGCCCGCCTGCCCCGCCCCGCGGCTGCTCAAGGTGCCCGGGCAGTGCTGCCTCAGCGTGGAGTGCCACCGCAAGAAGAGCGACCCGAGTCAAGTCTACCGTCGCCCCAAACCCCCCGTCTACCCGCCCTACATCCCGTACCCGGTCTTCCCGTACTCCTACGGGAAGCCCTTCAAGCCCAGGAAGGACACGCTGGGGAACGAGCTGGTGGAGGCGGGGCGCAAGCGGGACAAGCCACGTGGACACAAGCACCTGGCGGGTGAGCGCCACCGACGCCTGTTTTCCTTCGTGTTTACGTTGTAGCTCGGTGACGCACAAACGGCTTCACTGTGAAGTGTGTGTTCCACTGGCGCCCTGCACACCGGCGGCGCTCACACACACACACACACACCTCAGTCACACACACCTCTAATCACGGTGCAGTGAATGAAGTCTGTGTCCTCGCCACCGGCTCTAGAGCCGTGGTCGGGTCCTCCCGTGTCTCGCCGTGTCTTACCGTGTCCTTCTTCTTCTTCTTCTTCTTCTTCTTCTCGCAGCGCTGAGGCAGCTGGGCGACCCGTGCGTGGTCCAGACCACGTCCTGGTCCCAGTGCTCCCGGAGCTGCGGCATGGGCGTCTCGTCCCGGGTCACCAACGACAACACCCGCTGCAAGCTGGTCAAGGAGACTCGACTCTGCAACGTCCGGCCCTGCAGCTCCATGTCGGCGCCCGTCAAGGTGAGTCTTCACCTGTGACGTCACCTGTGAGGGACTCACGCCTTAGTCGTAAAAATGTGTCCAAACATCGGCTTTAAAAGCTGCTGGAGTCACTGTATCCTCTCGTCCCCAGTCAACGCCTTAGTCGTAAAAATATGTCCAAACATCGGCTTTAAAAGCTGCTGGAGTCACTGTATCCTCTCGTCCCCAGTCAACGCCTTAGTCGAAAAATATGTCCAAACATCGGCTTTAAAAGCTGCTGGAGTCACTGTATCCTCTCGTCCCCAGTCAACGCCTTAGTCGTAAAAATATGTCCAAACATCGGCTTTAAAAGCTGCTGGAGTCACTGTATCCTCTCGTCCCCAGTCAACGCCTTAGTCGAAAAATATGTCCAAACATCGGCTTTAAAAGCTGCTGGAGTCACTGTATCCTCTCGTCCCCAGTCAACGCCTTAGTCGTAAAAATATGTCCAAACATCAGCTTTAAAAGCTGCTGGAGTCACTGTATCCTCTCGTCCCCAGTCAACGCCTTAGTCGTAAAAATATGTCCAAACATCGGCTTTAAAAGCTTCTGGAGTCACTGTATCCTCTCGTCCCCAGTCAACGCCTTAGTCGTAAAGATATGTCCAAACATCGGCTTTAAAAGCTGCTGGAGTCACTGTATCCTCTCGTCCCCAGTCAATGCCTTAGTCGTAAAAATATGTCCAAACATCGTCTTTAAAAGCTGCTGGAGTCACTGTATCCTCTCGTCCCCAGTCAACGCCTTAGTCGAAAAATATGTCCAAACATCGGCTTTAAAAGCTTCTAGAGTCACTGTATCCTCTCGTCCCCGGTCAACGCCTTAGTCGTAAAAATATGTCCAAATATCGGCTTTAAAAGCTGCTTGAGTCACTGTATCCTCTCGTCCCCAGTCATCGCCGGGAAATTAATGCAGCAAGTTTTTTTGGTATATTAACATTTTATTCAAATTTATACACACTTTATTCAAATATAAACCATACAAGAACAATCACAATTTATTAATTTAGAGTTTCTTTTTAAATATAATAATTTAACTAATTTAATTGAATTACTTATATATAGGTTGTTGTTTTTGGGATCCTCTCGTCCCTAGTCAACGCCTTTGTCGTAAAAATATGTCGCAACATCGGCTGTAAAAGCTGCTGGAGTCACTGTATCCTCTCGTCCCCAGTCAACGCCTTAGTGGTAAAAATATGTCCAAACATCAGCTTTAAAAGCTGCTAGAGTCCACTGTATCCTCTCGTCCTCAGTCAACGCCTTCGTCGTAAAAATATGTCCAAACATCGGCTTTAAAAGATGCTGGAGTCACTGTATCCCCTCGTCCCCAGTCAACGCTTTAGTCGTAAAAATATGTCCAAACATCGGCTTTAAAAGATGCTGGAGTCACTGTATCCCCTCGTCCCCAGTCAACGCTTTAGTCGTAAAAATATGTCCAAACATCGGCTTTAAAAGCTGCTGGAGTCACTGTATCCTCTCGTCCTCAGTCATCGCCGGAAAATTAGTGCAGCAAGTTTTTTGTATATTACATTTTTTTTAAAATTTATACACACTTTATTCAAATATAAACCATACAAGAACAATCACATTTTATCAATTTAGAGTTTATTTTTAAATATAATAATTTAACTAATTTAATTGAATTATTTATATATAGGTTGTTGTTTTTGGGATCCTCTCGTCCCTAGTCAACGCCTTAGTCGTAAAAATATGTCCAAACATCAGCTTTAAAAGCTGCCGGAGTCACTGTATCCTCTCGTCCCCAGTCAACGCCTTAGTCGTAAAAATATGTCCAAACATCGGTTTTTAAAGCTGCTGGAGTCACTGTATCCTCTCGTCCCCAGTCAACGCCTTAGTCGTAAAGGCGTAAACTAATTTAATTGAATTATTTACATATAGTTTGTTGTTTTTGGGATAATTTAATGCAAAAATGTTTTTTTTTGGTCTTTTAAGTTCAATATAAGTCAATGCTTGAAAAAAACGTATTTGGTTTTTTCTCTAATCTACTTTTTCGACGAATTTATTGTATAATATTGTTGTTTCTAATGTGCTTCATTTTATTCTTTTATTTAATCTGAATTAAATTAATAAATCATGTTTGTTTTGATGTAACGCCCCTCGTGACGTTGAGAGTCTAGAAGTTGCTTTATGGATCAAATTATTATTGTCTCGTCACATATTTACGTTGAATTTGAAAGGCTGCGAATGATAAACTATTGATTTTTTTTAAATATAATAATTTAACTAATTTAATTAAATTATTTATATATAGGTTGTTGTTTTTGGGATAATTTAATGCAAAAAATATTAATTTTTTTAGTCTTTTAAGTTCAATATAAGTCAATGCTTAAAAAAAAAACCTATTTGTTTTTTTCTCTAACCTACTTTTTTCGAGGAATTTATCTTCTCGTCTTTTGTAATATTGTTGTTACTAATGTGCTTAATTTTATTCTTTTATTTGATCTGAATTAATTTAATTAATCATGTATGTTTTGATGTAACGATCCTCGTTACATTGAACGTCTAAAATTTGCTTTATTTGCTAAATTTGCTAAAACTATTATTGTCTCGTCACATTTTTACGTTGAATTTAAAAGCCTACGAATGATAAACTATTGAGTTTTTTTAATTTTATTTTTCAATTAGTGGAATTAAAATATTTAAAAAAATATATAAAGATTGAAAGTGACGACTCATCAAATACCTGCCGTCACTCATGGTTCCTCCTCCTCCTCCTGCAGAAAGGCAGGAAGTGTTCCCGGACCCACAAGGCGCCCGAGCCTCACCGCCTGTCCTACGCCGGCTGCCGCAGCACGCGCCTCTACCGGCCGAACTACTGCGGCGTGTGCCGGGACGGCCGCTGCTGCTCGCCGCGCCGCACGCGCACCGCCGCCGTGACCTTCGCCTGCCACGACGGCGAGCGCTTCAGCCGCGCCGTCATGTTCGTCCAGTCGTGCAAGTGCAGCGACGACTGCAACCACCTCAACGAGGCGGCGCTGCCCCCGCAGAGGTGGCTCTACGGCGACACGCACAAGTTCACGGACTAGAACCCCCTCGACCCCACCCCGTCCTTTGACCCCCCCGACCCCCCCCCGCACCTAGAGTAGATGGTTCTGTAGATGCAGGAGAGTCGTGACGTCAGGAGGTCCAGACCTGCTGTAGTTTAGACTCGTGAAGAAGCGAGACGAGGGTTCTTCAAAACGACCTCTGCATCAGAACCCCCCGGGAACAGACTTTTTGTTGGGGGACGATGCGTCGAGTCAGGAGGAGACTGGATCAACGGAGGCTCTTCTTCTTCTATGGTATTTATTCTCTGGTATTTATTGTTCAGACTGACACGCTGAGAGAAGACCACGAGGACTTCCTGACCCCCGCACCTGTCGTCCTTCTTCTGCGTTAGTAGCTTTCAGGTCAAAAGGTCGCGTACACAGCTGGACACGTGACGTCAAAAGGGGACGTCGAGACATTTTCGGGAGCAGCGGCCGGGACTCAAAAACAAACAAAGAGCATCGCTTCGATTTCTGCTGTCAATCATGGAGGTGCTGCTGTGGGCGGAGCTCCGCCAGCTGTCCTCTGACCTTTCCCCGGGGGGAGGTCAACACGGGTACCTCATGTGGAAGTTCATGCACCTTAGCACCACCATCGTTTTGTACCGTTTCATAAGCGTCCAGCTTCGGGACTTGTAACCATGGTTACCGTCTAACGTTTTTCTATTCTTTTGCCAAGTGAGTGTTTTGAAGCTTTGTGATTAAAAAAAAAAACAAAAAACAAGTTTGGAATCTTTGAGATAAATGAGACCATCAGCTAGAGGGCCGCAGTTATTACAGTAACTCCGGCAGCTTTTAAAGATGTTTGGACATATTTTGGTTTAAAAACAAATGAAAGCAGTTACGACTTCATCAAGAGTCATGTGGTCTGTAAATACTACGGAGTCAAGTACTCGACAATACTACACATATATACTTGTTACTACAGTATTGAGATACACTGCATCGCGAGAATCCAGCCAATAAAGATTAACTTAAATTTAAGATGTTTAAATGTCCCGTTTGATGCACTGAATGCAAGACGAGTTATTGATTAAACAGGAAACTGATCCTAAAAGGTCAACGCGACTCATGGTCTAAATTCAAGGCTTTATTTGACGCTTCAGTTGAGACACAAGCAGCTGCTGCTGAACATCCAGAGAGAGCGAGTCTCACAACAGAACACAGAAGGGCCTTTTATAAAAAGTTTTAATCGGGTAAAGCAAAAACAAAAATGGTAAAAGACATTAAAATCAATCATACAACAGTGCCCAAAACAGACAAAATCAAAATAAAGGGGGGGGGGGGTGACCAAAAGGGTACTAGGAGAACGTCAACAGAACAAATGAAGGAACATCTACGCCCGAGTCTGAGACGCCTGTTCAGCTGGAGTTCATCTGGACTGATCGACTGAGGAGAGAGAAGAGACGTTAGACATGATCATTCGTTTAAATAAGACGGTCCGATCAGAACCAGGACTCACTGTAGGTGGAGATGTCGATTTCGTCGGGCAGTTCGGACACGTTGACCTCGAAGCGGTCCTGCACGTCGTTCAGGGTCTTCGCGTCGGTCTCGTCGGACACGAAGGTGATGGCCAGACCTTTGGTGCCAAACCTGCCGGCACGGGCGACCTGGAAGACGGTGAGGGGGGCGGTTTAGAACACGACTTGTACTACAGCAGAAGGTCAAAGGTCACACGGTGCTCACCCTGTGCAAATAGGTATCAGAGTCCTCTGGCATGTCGTAGTTGAAGACGATGTTGACCCGCTCGATGTCCATTCCTCTGCCGAACAGGTTGGTCGCCACCAGGATACGCCTCTGGAAGTCCTTGAACTGCTGGTAACGTGAAAGTCTGTCGAGGAAGAATTCGTGGTTAAAAGGCTGCTGGAAAAACATTCTGAGCCGAGAGGTCAACTCACCTCTCCTCCTGGGTCATCCCCCTGTGGATGGCGATGGCGGGAAAGTTCTGCTCCACCAGGAGCTGAGAGAGGGCGATGCAGCGCTGGATCGACTTGACGAAGATCACCACCTAGAGGTCGAGGAGGAGAACAACTTGAGTTATGACCGAAGCTACGTTTAGTCAGGTATGCGGATTGTTCGAGGAACCTACCTGGTTGAACTCCAACACGTCGAGCAAGTCGAAGAGCTTGCGGTTCTTCTCGCAGTCCTTCAGCTTGCAGTAGTACTGTTGCAGGCCGTGCAGCGTCAACTTGGTCTCGTCGTCCACGAACACCTCCATGGGCTTCACAAACACACGCCACGGTTAAATACATGGACTGTAGCTCCTGGATCAAGATCAACTCACGTCCTGCATGAACTTGCGGCAGACTGGCCGGATCTCTTTACTCAACGTGGCGCTGAACATCATGACTTGTTTCTCGTGGGGTGTGATCTTGAAGATATCCTGCACATCACGTCTCATGTCTGAGGGAACAACAGTCTTTTAACAACAGGAAGTGCGGGTTAAACTGGAGCAGGACGGGGGCGAGGCCTGACCTAGCTGCTCCAACATCTTGTCGCACTCGTCCAGGACAAAGTGCTTGACGTTCTTCAGGCTCAGGGCTTTGCTGTGGATGAGGGCGAGCAGGCGACCGGGGGTCCCCACGACGATGTGCGGGCAGTTCTTCTTCAGCACCTCCTGGTCCTTCTGGATGGGCATGCCGCCGAAGAACACGGCCGCCTTCACGTTGGGCATGTATTTGGAGAAGCGCTCGTACTCTTTGCTGATCTGGAAGGCGAGCTCTCGGATGTGGCACATGACCAACACAGAGACCTGATGAAGACACGAGAGAGTTTTAAACGACTGCCGTACAACTGAGTATGGTGAAAAAAAAAGAAGGGAAACCAACCTGTCCATCAACAGGTTCAATCTGTTGCAGAGTTGCCAGCACGAACACAGCCGTCTTTCCCATACCAGACTTGGCCTGGCAGAGGATGTCCATGCTCAGGATGGCTTGTGGAATGCACTCGTGTTGGACTGTAAAAACAAACAAAAATTAAGACACATGTACAAATTCAGTTTACACCTCAAGATTATGTTTGTTATAATTTTAGGAATCCAAAACCCTGCTATGATCAATTCTAATTTTATGTGGTTTATATGAAGTCAGAATGGGTGCACAAGTCCCACATACCACTAACTTGAGATTTGTACTATTAAGTTGCATTGACAAACTACATATGTTCATAGATTTATTTAGTCCATTTAAGATGACTTCAAACCATTGTGTGCATGAAATCTTTGTTTACTCGATGGTATTTCACCAATTTCAAAATCATTTTGCAGCTCCTAGATAGATAAAACTTTATTGATCCCTTAGTGGGTCTCCTTCGGGAAATTGTTTTTTCTAATTGGCACACAGCGACATTTAAAATAAGAACAAGAACAAAGTTTCTATAAAAAGAAAGTGCAGGATTACGTCAATCCAAGTCTAAATAAAAGACCATAGATGAAATAAAAATAACAAAGACCTCCATCTTAACCTGGATTTATCCTTGCGTTTCTCCCATCCCACCAATTAATTTATGCCTCGACAAATTATACCATAAAGTTATAGTCTCAGTTGTAGCTGCATCACAAGCTTAAGTTTAACCTTTAATTTCACAAATTTACTTTCCCTTCTGGTATAAATCATTAATGTGATGTTTTTATCATTACTCTGTGACACTCAAAGGCAACTATAAACTCCCAATTATTAAATTAATTATTCATTTAAGCCCTGCATTTATTCACATCTTTAACAAGTATTTTAACGGTTCAAACATTACGTGACCCGTCATAAGTCGCTACTCACCTTCAGAAGGATGCTCAAAACCACAGTCGATGATGGCACGGAGCAGCTCGGGCCGAAGCAGGAAGTCCCTGAACCCAGAGCTGTGGATGGAGACGTAGGATCCCTTCACGTCCTTCTTGCTGGCTGGAGTTGCGCTCTCAGGTGCTCCCTGCGGCTCCTCATCCTCCTCGTAGTCGAGCAGCTCGTTTTCAACGTCGTTTTCAGCCATTGTGTTTGTGTCTGCGATTGAAAAGAAACATTAATGATTCTTGCATTTAAAAAGAGAAGGTGATGCAGAAGAACAGATGGCACGATGAGATCCCACCTGTTGTTGCTACTCATGGGGTTCACACAGGTTTACTAGTCGATCAATAAGACTAAACTAGTTGAAACTAGGCCTGGTTTCTGCAACTTTGATCTCAGGCCGACGGACGGCCATTCATTCTTGAAAATACCGATTTTAAACTTCTAGTGCATACATAGCAGAATGATGACGCGTAAAATAGGTCAAGTACGTGGTTGTATTTAGGGAAATTAAACATTTGATCCGTTTTTGAGTAAAGCAGACCAGCTAGCTTCGGAGCCGGTCTCGCCGCTATTGTGTTGCATAAGCGATGCTAACGTGGCGAGCTAACCATTACAACGCACGTTAAACGAAACCCTCACACGTCTTCGTACGGATTCCTCGCGATCGACTTTCAACTTATAACGTTACAACAACAGTTACAATAGAAAAGTAGAAGCTAATAAAATGGCGAATAGTTGCCGTCTAGTCATGCTAAGTCGCCGCAGCTACCAGAAGCTAACTAGCTTAAAACGACGCAGTGAGGATACAATGAAAAAAAATTACCCTGAAACAAGTTTAACCGCGTAAAGATTATAAAATGTTACGAAGACATTCTTAGCGTAATAACCGATGTTAAAGTTCGTAAACTTACTGGATTTAAACAAGGAAGTCGATCGTAGTTTCTTACCTTACAGTGCTAACGTTGACTCCGATTGATCACAACCGCATGGGCAGGCCTCTGTTCGTTTATACGCACTAGCGGAAGTCCCGCCTCTTATATTTTGCCTCCACGTCATTTGTTGATACGGATGTTCGTTCGACGGCGAGACCTGTGATTGGTCAGGACGCGTGCCGCAGTCCGGGGTCGAGAGGAAAAAAAAGCGGGACCGGATGCTTGGGATGGTTGTTGTCGCGTGACGTCACGTTTAAGGTCAAACATCTACGATCAGGCGACTTTAATTTTTTTTTTTCGTTTTGATATGCTATGACGTCACGAGGAGTTGTATGCGTAAAAAAAAAGGGGGACCTTTAACGATCTTTACGTATGGTGTGACGCAGGACACTATGGAATGGCAGGAGGGACATAATAAGGTAATAAAAAGGCGATTGTGAATAGACACTCGTTTCCATGGCGGATTAAGACACAAACAGAAATGCGTTTTTAAAATACGTACAATGATTAAACATAATTTTACAAACGGCCAACATGTCAAGTTTTAATAAAGACAAAAGTAGAGAAAACAAAACATTAAAATAATTCACAATATAAATCACAATTTCCGATTAAGGTCCTTTATATGGAGATAAACAATATCGGTTAATAAACAAAATAAATCGATAATGTTTCTTTAATTTAAAATATTTCTTAATATTTTTGCAGCCTTAATGTTACGCTTTAATAAAGACAAAAGTAAATACGTTTCTAAAGGAGAGAAAAGAGAAATTGCACATTCAAATACTAGACATAATAAATCAGTTTTATTTGAGACAAAAACATGTATCTGAAGATAATCTTGCAGATAAATTATTCAAAGACGTCATAATATTAAGCAATGAAGTAATTGCATTTTCTGTTGGGGGGGGGGCGTCATCGAAAGTGTAAATATAATGGTAAAACATTTATTCTGTTTTATATGACACATATTTTATTCATTTTAGTTTCTTTCATTGATATTTATTTCATGCTTTTTATTCTGTCATCACCATAAAAAAATCCTGTGTTGTGTTTTCAACAGTAGCACATATTGATAGAGTATCGTGGAAAAGAACGTGGGATGTGAAAAGAAAGTCTCGCTTTTCCCAGGTCTGCTCTAAACCACTGGAGATAAGTTCTTATATCCGTGACTCTGGAGCAGAGGAGAAGCGCCACTCTCTGGGAGAGTAGAGGGGGAACCTGTCTGCTTCGACCGTCTCCTCCGAGGTCAGTAACCTCCTGACCCCGGGGGGCAGACACAGAAACAGCCGACGTTCCACCAGCAGACCACCTCCGTGAAGTCCGGGACATCCCCCCAGCTCGGCAGGGAGCTCCACCAGGCCGTTGAAGCGCAGGTCCAGCTTGCAGAGTCGACGTGAAGAGGAGACTTCGCTCGGCAACGACTTCAGATTGTTGTGCGACACGTTCAGGATGCAGAGCTTCACACAGTCCTGGAACAGCTGGCCGGGGAGACTGTCCAGCAGGTTCCCACCGAGGTCCAGCTCTGAGAGCAGCGTCAGGTTCTGCACGTCCGCAGGGAGACTCCTCAGCATGTTGTTGGACAGGAGAAGCCGTCGAAGACCGGAGAGTCCGAAGAGAGCGGAGGGGAGGGTCTTCAGCTGGTTGTCCGACAGATCCAGGAGCTCCAGGGTTTGAAGAACCGCGACACTCGAGGGGACGGCTTGGATGTTGTTGAGGGCAAGTCTGAGGGAGGACAGGCGACGGAGATGAGCGAGAAGAACGAGATCCTCCAGGTGACTCAAGCGGTTCCGCCGCAGGTCCAGTGTCCTCAGTCTGCTGAGCGTGGCCAGAGCGGACGGGAGACGCTGCAGCTCACACTCCTGCAGCTGCAGCTCGCTCAGGTTGACCAGACGCTTCAGGACCGTCGGCGCCAGGAGCTTCGCTCCGTCGTTGTGGACCTGCAGCTTCACCAGACCGTGGGACAGCTCGGCGGGGATCCTCTGGAGCTCGCCCTGCACCACCAGGACGCGAAGCTGGCGCAGGACGCCGCCAAGACCGCGACCCTCGCCGCCGCTCAGACGGCCTCGCAGGTGAAGCTCCCGCAGGCCGCGCAGGGACAGAACCCAGTCCGGGATCTCTGACCCGTGGGTGAAGGTCAAGTGAAGGACTTCCAGACGCTCCTGAAGGACGGTCAGAGCGGCTGGATCCACAAAGGCTGCACAGTGGTGGAGGTGCAGCTCCCTGTGGTGACGAAGCAAACATTTACATTATAATGACCTCATGTTTACGTGTCGTTAAAGAACAGTTAGTCAGCGACGGTTAAGGTGATGGAGGCGGTTCTGATCCAACCAGGAAGTAAAGAAGTATATCAGTAACATCCGGATATTGAACAGTTGAATTTAACGTCTCAAGTGTTGAAACTTTTGAACATTGTTTCGACATGACTCTGTATTTAAGTATTAAATTGTTTCTTTAAATAATGAAATTCAATAAGTTGTGCATTAAAAGGTTTTAAAATCAAATTAAATTATTTGTATATTCAAATGTTGAATTTGTCTTAAAAATAATTCAATTTAAGAACGTGAACATTTTCCAAATGACAATTCTTACACATAGAGTTTGATATAATCATTCAAATAATTCAAAAATAAATGTTCTAAATTCAATATTTTTTCATTTATAGCCTTTTAAATTCAATATAAATGTTTTACCATTGCTTTAGAATCTGCCATGATGATTGGCCAGTGCTTGGAAGTTGTCACATGATTGCTTGAGGGTCACATGATTGGCTGAAAGTATAATCAAGTAGCTCTGTGCTCTGTTGGTATTGTCTGGTTGCACTATTGCACTGACATTTTGATATTGAATTTAAAAGGCTACGAATTCAAAAATATTAAATTGAGAACATTTATTTGAAATTATAAAATCAAACTAATGTATGAAAAAAATATATTATATATTTTAATATATGAATTATATAAATAAATGAACATTTTGATAAAAAACAAAAAGCTTCAGGATTTCAAGTGTTAAATCAAACATTCAGTATTCTGAAGACTCACCTGAGCGAGGTCATGTTGGACACCTGTGCGGTGAACCTCACATCGGTCAGGTGCTCCAGCGTGAGGACCTGAAGGTCGTCAAGGCCGAACAAAGCCGAGGGAAGCCTGGGCAGAGCCACCAGCTCCAGGCGAGAGCGCCCCCCGGTGTCCACCTGGATCACGGCCCGCAGCCTCTCTTCACTCCACCGCCTTTCCAAGCTCTGGTCCATCAGCTGGACCTCCTGGGCCGGGGACAGGAAGATGGCGAGGTGCTGCACCAGCAGGGGGTCGGACTGGTCCAGCATGTGGAGGAGGAAGGCCAGGTCCCGCCTCAGGACCGGCACGTCGCCCGGCAGGGGGGACGAGTACTGGAGCAGAGAGCTGAAGGACTCGTTGTCAGAAACTGACCTAATAGTGACCTTTGGACCCTGACCTGTGGAGGATCCAGAAGAGGGCGAACATGTTCAGCAGACCGTAGAGTCCCAGCAGAGCCGAGTAGACCACCATGAGCTTCTGCAGCAGGGAGGACAGGACGTGGATGCAGCTGAAGGAGGAGAAGCCCAGAAGATCTCCTTCTTCGGTGACACAGTCGTGGGTGGAGGAGAAGGAGCGCAGCAGCAGGACGGAGGAGCTCAACATCAAGGTCGACATCACGACCTTCAGCGCCGTCTGAGTCAAGTAGACCTGAGCAGGAGAGAAGGTCGGCAACATATTGTACGAGAAGGTCAGTCGGGGCCGACGAAGCTTCATGAAGACTTATTTTCAGAGACCACTAGATGGCGATCTGAGCTGTAAAGTCTTTGTATTTGACCTTGAATTTTTTTTAATGAAACCTTCCATTATTTTTATTGCCCAACATGAGTTTGAAAAATGATGAAACTGTTTCAAAAAATGTTTTTTTATTTAAAAAAACCTTGCTTGGAAAAAAAATTTCAATTAAAAAAAAGTCGCTTTAATAAATAAATGAGTTGCTTTTATAAATATATATATAAATAAATGCTTTAAAAATGTTTCAATATAAATAAAGTTGCTTCACTTAAAGATTAAATCCCATAACATTTTTATTAAGGATTTAACAAGTTGCATCAAAAAAATATTCAATTCAATGTTGTTGTTTTTTTATTGAAACAAGATTTAAATTCATTTTTTAAATTCAAGTTTAAAAAGTTTTTAATAAATGAAATGGGTTTTTTTTTTCCATTGTCGAGTAAAAATAATTTTCGAAATGTTTCTTCTATTGAAAATATTATAATTTATTTTATTTAAATTATATTTAACTGAAGCACATTTTTGTTTATTAAAAAATATTCTTTGATTTATTTTTATTTAAATATGAAAGAAGTACATCTTCCTTCATATGTGAGTCCATGTGTGTAGAAAATACTTTCATCACCTTGTAGACGACGGTCGAACGTTCGCAGTGAGTCCGAAACTTCCGGACTCTTTCAAACAGAGCTCTGGCTTGTTCTCCGTCGCTTCCGTCCAGACTCACTCGCTGTCTGAGTTCAGAGGAGGCCGTCGACGACCCCGGAGAGCCGGGACAGGGCACCGGTCCACCTGCGTCGAAGGTGTCCTGCTGTGCGGCGTGAGACAAGGTCTGGGACGTCCAGGGGGACTCGCAGCACTTGGCCAGGATGTCCAGGAAGTGTTCCACGCGGGAGGAAGTGTTGGGGAAGTGCAGCCAGAAGGAGCCTCCGGCCACCAGCAGCAGCGTCTGCAGCAGCGTGATTTGAGGCAGGAAGCGAGAGCAGAACGGCAGAACCTCGTGGTAGCACACCTGAGACATGAAGAACACCTGAGACATGAAGAACACCTGAGACATGAAGAACACCTGAGACATGAAGAACACCTGAGACAGGAAGAACACCTGAGACATGAAGAACACCTGAGACATGAAGAACACCTGAGACAGGAAGAACACCTGAGACATGAAGAACACCTGAGACATGAAGAACACCTGAGACAGGAAGAACACCTGAGACATGAAGAACACCTGAGACATGAAGAACACCTGAGACAGGAAGAACACCTGAGACAGGAAGAACACCTGAGACAGGAAGAACACCTGAGACATGAAGAACACCTGAGACATGAAGAACACCTGAGACAGGAAGAACACCTGAGACATGAAGAACACCTGAGACATGAAGAACACCTGAGACAGGAAGAACACCTGAGACATGAAGAACACCTGAGACATGAAGAACACCTGAGACAGGAAGAACACCTGAGACATGAAGAACACCTGAGACATAAAGAACACCTGAGATAGGAAGAACACCTGAGACATGAAGAACACCTGAGATAGGAAGAACACCTGAGACATGAAGAACACCTGAGACAGGAAGAACACCTGAGACATGAAGAACACCTGAGATAGGAAGAACACCTGAGACATGAAGAACACCTGAGACAGGAAGAACACCTGAGACATGAAGAACACCTGAGACATGAAGAACACCTGAGACATGAAGAACACCTGAGACAGGAAGAACACCTGAGACAGGAAGAACACCTGAGACAGGAAGAACACCTGAGACATTAAGAACACCTGAGACAGGAAGAACACCTGAGACATGAAGAACACCTGAGACATTAAGAACACCTGAGACAGGAAGAACACCTGAGACATGAAGAACACCTGAGACATGAAGAACACCTGAGACATGAAGAACACCTGAGACAGGAAGAACACCTGAGACAGGAAGAACACCTGAGACAGGAAGAACACCTGAGACATTAAGAACACCTGAGACAGGAAGAACACCTGAGACATGAAGAACACCTGAGACATGAAGAACACCTGAGACATGAAGAACACCTGTGACTCTGGAGGACACACTGCTGATGGAATCAGTGTCATAGGGATATTTAATTAAGTCAACATTTTTTAATGAACTGTTTTTTTTTATGAGCATTATCTTTTATTAAATGATTCAATTACATTATTTATACATTAAAAGATTAAATATATTTTTTAAATAATTGATTTAAAATAGTTCAAAAATATATTTTACTAATAAATATTTTTTAATTCAATATAATGTTTGACCAGAAAATACCAAAAGAGTACCAAACTTATTTTTTTATTTTTATTTGTAACATTCTTGCGTAAAACTATTAAACGTTTGCATTAAAAGTTTCTTTAAGTTTCTTTCCTTTTTTCTTTTTTTTTTCTTTTCAATTAAAACATTATTTTGGCTTTTAAATCTTATTCATGGTTAGTATGATTTATACTTCAATAACATGTATATGAAATATAGTTTTTTTCCTTTTTCAATTAATATAAAAATATTCACACAGTTTGTTCATTTTTGTGTTGCAATTAAACGACCAGCCACAGGATGGCAGCATAATTTCAACCTTCTCTAGCTTAAGGAAAGGGGGAAATCCTGCGATGACTGAGGACGAGAGGATACAGTGACTCCAGCAGCTTTTAAAGCAGATGTTTGGACATATTTTGGTTTGAAAACAAATGAAAGCAGTTACGACTGAGGACGAGAGGATACAGTGACTCCAGCAGCTTTTAAAGCAGATGTTTGGACATATTTTGGTTTGAAAACAAATGAAAGCAGTTACGACTGAGGACGAGAGGATACAGTGACTCCAGCAGCTTTTAAAGCAGATGTTTGGACATATTTTGGTTTGAAAACAAATGAAAGCAGTTACGACTGAGGACGAGAGGATACAGTGACTCCAGCAGCTTTTAAAGCAGATGTTTGGACATATTTTGGTTTGAAAACAAATGAAAGCAGTTACGACTGAGGACGAGAGGATACAGTGACTCCAGCAGCTTTTAAAGCAGATGTTTGGACATATTTTGGTTTGAAAACAAATGAAAGCAGTTACGACTGAGGACGAGAGGATACAGTGACTCCAGCAGCTTTTAAAGCAGATGTTTGGACATATTTTGGTTTGAAAACAAATGAAAGCAGTTACGACTGAGGACGAGAGGATACAGTGACTCCAGCAGCTTTTAAAGCAGATGTTTGGACATATTTTGGTTTGAAAACAAATGAAAGCAGTTACGAATTCGTCAAGAGTCATGTGGTCTGTAAATTCTGATTTAACACTGAGCTACTTTATGGAACTTTTAGCCCATCACACGATCAAGTAGCTCGGTACTCTGTTGGTATTGTCTGGCGGCACTATTTTACTTTTTTTTATATTGAATTTAAAAGACTACAAATTAAAAAATGTTGAATTTAGTAAAAATATTTTTGAAAATTGGAATTAGAATCAAACTATGGGTAAAAAAAATAACCATTCATTTTTTAAATATTACAATTATTGAATTGTATAATATAATATAATAAATCAAAGTTTGTTAAATCAACATCCCGATGACACCGATATACTCCCACAAAGACGTACCTGGCTGATGTAACTGTACTGCTGGAACACCAGGTTGGTGCGTCGACCCGGACCCTCCGAGGGAGGATCTGAAGGGAGACACACGACTCTGTCTCTGGACAGCTGCTCCGTGCAGGCCAGCACGCTGGTCAGCAGCATCAGAACCAGCAGGTAGTCCATGCACACCTCCCACCAGGGCTTCAGCAGCTTGGACCTGCTGCGGTGCTGGTCCAGAGGAGCGAGCTCGGACAGCGTGAACATGTCTGGAGAAGACCTTCAGAGACGCCCGTGGACAAACTCCATGTTTCTGGAGAGAGCAGGAAATATACGTCCCAGAAGTCTCAGCGGCTCACGAGTGAAGACTTTCAGCAGACTCTTTCAATGGTTGCCATGGCGGCGGAGCAGGAAAGGCCGAAGTATGTGTTTGTTTGAGGGCGTGGGGGGTGATTTGGGGGGGGGGGGGTCTCCTCACTGGACCACTTAACTGCTTAAGATCTAACCAACAGTCTTGAATGGGGTTCATGTAAAGTACTCAAAGTATACATCACACATATGTACATGGACCCATCAAGTATTCAAAGTACTTTAGTTTCACTTGACACCGATCATAACCCGCTGCAGTGCTTAAACATGACCAGCAGGGGTCGTCCTAAAACGTCGTCTGAGCGAGTGCTAATAAAGTTATTTTCAAACTGAGCAGCTGTTCAAAAACCTTTCTGAACTTATTCCAGTGACGCTTTTAAATGAGTTGATTGGAGTTTATACATTTTATGAAACATTTATAAACAATTCTCCTGAGATTGTCTTGAATTTATGACTGTGGCCAAAATGTTCCGTATGTGTTAAATTTCTAGTCATTCAAAAGGTTTTAACGTATAAAAATAGAGAAAAAAACTGTATTTAATCAGACATAATCAAAGTGAGATGATGCTTTTGAACTATTTGAAGCATTTGATTACACTTGTTCAGGTGTTCAGTAGTTTATGTGGGAGGAGCTAAAACTTTCTTCTAACTCAAATAAAATCCCTTCCAGACTCACTTTCTAACTCAATAAACACTTTCCAACTCACTCCACAATCGTTTTACAACACTCCCTTCAGCTCACCCCCTCTCAGTGAACCCATCAGCGCAGCAGATCTTGTAAATTGATCTAATTGCACTCATTTTCAAGGAGTTATCTTGCAGCGAGATGTCTACTTAATCTCCTGTAAACAACAATCCTTGGAAGAGTTTGAGCCACAGTTCAGAGAACGGAGGCGAGGAGAGTGAAACTAAGAGTGAGGCCCAGAATCTCTGAGGTGGTGAAGAACAGCATCCAGATGATTCACACCTCTGCAGTGGAGACATATCGCGGCCTAGGGTGGAGTCGACGTGGTGACGATGTTCCCACGCTCGGGTGAGAAGCTTGGACCGCAGATGACGACTTTTTTAAATTTAAAATCTGCCGATGTGGGGAGAAATGCCCAAAATGATGGTGATGATGGACACGTGTGGACATTTATTAAAAATAACAAATAAAGTTGATTTAATTATTTGTTTCTCACTAGGAAAGAAAATACATTAATGTATTTAACTTTACCCAGTTAGTATAATGTTTTTATTTGTTTTATTTGTAATTGTATTGTACTTACCGTGTGTTTTTAAATTAAATGTGTCCGTTCAACCTGCCCTGTTCTTTTACTATTATCTTTATTATTATTTTCATTATTACAATTTACTTGCCCTGTTTTTATTGTTTGTTTTCTTCTACTTGCCTGATTATTAGAATTATATTTGAGTTTTTTTTACTTGCCATGTTATTTTTAATTTTAATTTGACATGTAATTTACTTTCCCTGTTTTTGTAATTAACTTGATCTGTAATTGATTTTTTTTTTAAATTTTGAATTAGAATTTATTTTACTTCCCCTCATTTTTAATTTAACTTGCACAGTTATTATTATTATTTTCATTTGCCCTGTTATTATTATGTATTTAATGTATTGTACTTGCCCTTTTATTTTATATTTTTATATACTTTATTTTAATTGCACTGCTATTTCATTTTTTATTAACATGGCTTTTTTTTTTTTTTAATTGACCTTGTTATTATTATTGTTTTGTTTTATTTTAATTTCCCTGTTTCTTTTATTTCACTTGCCCTGTAATTTTAATTATAATTATTAGATTTAATTATTTTTTCATTATACTTATTTATTTAACTTCATCTGTTATTATTAGTATTTATTATTTTATTGTTTAATTTAATTGCCCTGTTATTATGATGTCTCAGTGACTCTTAAAAAACACTCCTTGTCTTGTTTCCTTGAAAGAAGCTTCAGGGAAACGCTGCACACGAGCAAGAACCCACCGGCTCACGCTGGTACCTCTCGTCTGCTCCGGGGGGAACCGGACCCCCAACCACAGCACCCACACACAACCAGCGCGTCGGTTGGTGCACAACAAGTCGAGCTCAAACTCACTGTCAACGCAAACTCCTGCTTCAGAGATGATTTCAATCTGAGGTTAAAGTTTCTAACAGACAGATTCAAGAGTTTATTTACCATCAGATGTTTGTTTGAGTTGAAATAAAACAGTTGTGTTCATCGTAGAGATGAAAAACAAACAAATACAAGTACATTTATTAATAGTTATTACTGTTAAAAAACCAAAAACATTCTTAAAAACTGAATTCTGCAAATAAAATCTTTACTTTTGTTGTATTTTCTGTTCAACATCTTTTCATCCGACTGTCCTAAGAAGCGACGCTGTTGGTCGATGTGTTTTTTTTCAAAGCCATCGTTCATCCTCGTCATCCTCAGGAAGCCGTTTTCTATCTCGAAACATCAACGAGTTCACGACAGATGCTGCCGACTCGCTCGACTGCAGGTAAGAACAACAGCCGTGAACTCTTTTACAGAGTTTTAATCTCTTCATTAGCTACAAACTGCTTTATTATCACTTGTGAAACATCCACTGCTAAATGTAATAACTTAATAATACTTTTAATTCCAGGATTGACAATAATCTGAGACTATTTCCAATTGTTTTTAAATAATTATTTATTAGTTTACTAGTTTAAATACTTATTTTAGCTTGAAATCATAACTAAATGTATTTAATCACATTTTGGAAAAGTTTTAATTATTGGTTTGTTTTCATGGTTTACAAAAACAACTTAATATGATCAAGAATTAAATATTAGATTGACATAGATTATTATTGGGTTTTATTTTATTTTGTAAAAAAAAACTAAAATGCCAGTTATTAAGTAACAAAAAATAAACTTGTTTTTGTCACAAGAAAGTTTGTGTTAAAACAGGATTTATCGTTGACACTATTGGTAACAAGTGGTGAATATTGTAACTGAACCTCCAAAGGTCGTGTGCTGTGCAGGTGCTTTATCTTCAACGTAGGAAAACCTCAAGTGGTAAAAATCCAACTGAAGACTCACTGGCAGGTGTCGTCGCTGCATCTTCGTTCTTTTTCCAGAAACCTCTGCAGACGCTCCTCGCTGCAAACATGCCGCGATCCTTCCTGGTCAGAAACAAACGTCTGCGTCAGAAACACAACTTGGAGATGAAGACACACAAACACGGCGGCAGGAGAGACACACACACGGAGAAGAAGACAACACAGAAGTCTGACGATGACTCGGGTAAACAACACTTGAAAATAATAGTCATAAAACTCATGATATACATATTTTTTCAGATATTTGTTATGTCAGACATTAAATTAATTAAATTAATTATATTTATTTATAAAGACTAAATGTGTGTGTGTTGTTGGTCAATTTACAAACTATTTTTTTAATATATTGAAAGTATTAAGAACAATTACACAAATATATATTTTATTATTACATTATTTTTGGATACATTTACAGTAATTTCCATATATGCATTATCGCTAGATATTTTTAGCAGAAGCTAACGTAGCATTGTGTGTGTTGTTAGTCATTTATTTACAAACTATTTTTAAAATATTGAAAGAATTAAGAACAATTAGACAAGTATTTGTTTTATTATTACATTATTTTGGGATATTTTACAGTTATTTCCATATATGTATTATTGCTAATGTTTTTAGCAGAAGCTAACGTAGCATTGTGTGTGTTGTTAGTCATTTATTTACAAACTATTTTTAAAATATTGAAAGAATTAAGAACAATTAGACAAGAATTTGTTTTATCATTACATTATTTTTGGATATTTTACAGGTATTTCCATATATGTATTGTTGCTAATGTTTTTAGCAGAAGCTAACGTAGCATTGTGTGTGTTGTTAGTCATTTATTTACAAACTATTTTTAAAATATTGAAAGAATTAAGAACAATTAGACAAGTATTTGTTTTATCATTAAATTATTTTTGGATATTTTACAGTTATTTCCATATATGTATTGTTGCTAAATGATTTTAGCAGAAGCTAACGTAGCATTGTGTGTGTGTTGTTAGTCATTTATTTACAAACTATTTTTAAAATATTGAAAGTATTAAGAACAATAAGACAAATATACATTTAATTATAACATTACTTTTGGATAATTTACAGTTATTTTCATATATGTATTATCGCTAGATGTTTTTAGCAGAAGCTAACGTAGCATTGAGCTACATTTACTAACAACAACTTGAGTCACAAATAAATCGAATGTGTTTAAAAAATGATTTATTTTAAATCTCGGAAAATAATAAATTTACAAACCTTGTTCCTACATTTGCAAAACGTCGTCTATGTTGAGGAGTTTGACACGAATACACTCAATTGTATTAGTTTTAAGTTGCACCGAATTAAAGACCGGAAGTGGCGGCCGCCTTCAAAATAAAAGTTAACGCCGTAATGAGACTAAAATAAAATAAAAATAAGTTGTTTTTTATAAATATCCACATTTGTCACACGTTAAAGAACACACAAGAGAATATGTAATTAAAATTACTTTTTTTTAAATTTACGAATCATGTCAACTGTGTTCTCCAGCCGTTCATTCCAGGTCCGGACTCGCTCGCCTCGACTGGACCGACCAGAACCAGGTGTCTGAGAGAGAGCGGGAACTGGAGCGACTCGTGGTCCTCCTCGTGAACATGATCGACCTCAAATCCGGGTTGAACCCGCGCCCGCTGTCAGAGAAGGTACCACAGTTTAAAAATAGACTCAAGAATCCATCACGTGACCACGAGACTCTCCACCAGGTGGCGCCTCCTCCAGGTGTGCTCCTGCAGCCCTCCACCAGTGACGTCAAGACGAAGGTAAAAAAACCCGTAAACCCAGCATGATGCCATCACCGTCTGGTTCTCTGCTGCTCTCAGAACTTCGGGTGTCACGTGTGCGGGAAGAGCTTCAAGCGCGCGTCCACCTTGTCCACGCACCTGCTCATCCACTCGGACACGAGGCCGCACCCGTGCCAGTACTGCGGCAAGAGGTTCCACCAGAAGTCCGACATGAAGAAGCACACCTTCATACACACAGGTGAGTGACGTCGGTGACGTCAGAAGGTTCGCATGAATCAATGAACATCCGGGTTCCCGGCGCAGGTGAGAAGCCGCACGTGTGCCAGGTGTGCGGGAAAGGATTCAGCCAGAGCTCGAACCTCATCACGCACTGCAGGAAGCACAACAGCTACAGGCCCTTCTCGTGCAAGCGCTGCCAGCTCAACTTCCAGCGCAGGACTGATCTGCAGCGCCACCTGGAGGACTACTGCTGCTACAGGGACGTGCACGCGCAGACCGGCAGAGAAGCCGTCATGAGATTTAAGATCTAAGATTTTGAAAATATACATTTGAATGAACGAGTTTTTAAACAAGAGAAACTCATTTACTTTCTTTTAAAATTGATTCATTATGTTTATTATTAAAGTGATAATAACATTTGTGATGATAACAAGGATACATTTATCACTAGAAAACGTTATTTTGAAATAGCAGATCAATAAATATAATATAAAATGGATGGAATATGAATCATTGATACTGACTCCTTTAAGAAACATCTTAAGACGTTTTTATTTGTTCAAGCTTTTCCTTGATTTTCTGGAACTCCTGTTGTGTTATCAGTTTTAACTTGATCTTTAAAGTATATATTTTATTGAATATTGTTTTGATTGTTTAAGCGCTTTGTGACCCTGGTCTGGAGAAGCGCTTTACAAATAAAAATTACTTACTTACTTACTTATTAATAAATGATGTGAAAAGATATATAGTTCAGTTGTCATATATTGAAGTTGAATGTGTATTTTGGTTTATTAATATATTTATTGTTATTTTATTATATAAAACAACGATCAAAATACAACAATACACAAAACCAGATACAAATAACAATACAATGTAAAATAATGATCAAACAATAAACAAAATAAACAAAAATATGCAAACATATATATTCTCTGTGTGTATATATATATATATATATATATATATATATATATATATATATATATATATATATATATAAAGAATTACATTTCCTACTGCCGTTTAAAAACTCATATTAGTGATAAAACAGTTTATAAACAAAATGATGAGTCGATAAAAACATGAGAAAATCGAAACATGAGTGAGATTTTTGAACCAAACGAATCACAGTGAAATAAATGAAAAGTCAAACAAAAACCCAAGTGTTTGGCTCAGTGAACGATCCTGGAGAGATTTGAGAACGAGGCGTAAACAACGAGAAGCTGCTGAGTTTGCAGGAAGTCCTGAGATGAGATGAAGCGGGCGAGATGATTGACAGCTGCTCGTCTTACCCGAGGTGACCTGAGGGGGGAGAGTCTGGAGTTTCTTTCACCTCCTTGTTCGGGGCAGAACCCAGACCGAGTCGGCACCTTGAGACATTCCACACGTCAAGATCCAGGACACACACACACACACACACACACACTCACCTGCACGACTGCAGCTGCACCACAGCGCCACCATCAGGCCGACGCCCAGCAGGAACGCCGCCGACACGACCCCCACCAGCGACCCGGTTCTGACCCACTCGTCCTCCTCCCACTGTCCCCTCCGTCCGGAGCGCTGCGGTTCCCACCTGCCGGGCTCGCTGACCACCAGGGTGCTGGACAGGATCCTGGTTTCACACCCAGACTGGACACAAGAGCCACGGGTCAGGATGACCGCGGTCGCCACGGCAACGAGTACACAAGCTGTGTGTTGTGAAAGTTTTCCGAGAGGTTGAATATTTCTTCGCTACCTTGTGTTCGGAAGACACCAGCGGGCGGAGTCGCCCCCCGTGACAGTCCTCGTCCTCCTGGGCTCGACCCAGGACCTCCTCCTCAGACCCGCACAGCTGCAGGCGGCAGTGCAGGAACTGAAGCGGGTCGTCGAAGAGGGACGGGAGTCCGAAGCTGAACCTCACCCTCCTCCCCTCCTCCTCCTCCCCCTCCCCCTCTTCCTCCAGAGTGGGGTCCACAGAACACCCCTGTCTGATGAGGTCCCACACAGGGTCCAGTTTGGGGTCAGGGTGAGGCGAGACGACGCAGGACTCCACCTCCGCCGAATCGACGCGACCCGTCACCGACACCTGCGGGGAGTCGAGGGCGAGTCGTCAAGCGGTCGACTCACCTGGGCGGGTGAGATCGTGTGACCCACCTGGACGTAGACCCTGTGACCCGGGGCGACCACGCACGGCTCCGAGTGTCGCCGCTCGAAACTCTCCGAGGCGAAGAGATCCAGGTGGAGTCCAGGCCCGGGTCTGGGTCCAGGACCAGGTGGTGACCAGAGGGTGAGGTCTCCGGGCTGCAGGTCCTCGTCGCCGTCCTCGTCCCAGTGAGCCGGGGGCCCAGGGTAGGGAGCGGTGCAGGTGAACTGGACGCACAACGCACATGAGGCGACTTGTACGGACCCACAACAAGCAGACGCACTCACAGCAACACTCAGAGGACTAGATGACCTCTTGGTCCTGGGGTCGTCCCTCCACAGCAAAACCTGCAACGGCAGTTGTTGGTTCAATTCCCGAAAAACATGTATGACTGAAACAAACAACAGAATAGACTCTTAACGTCGGCCAGTGAAGTCCTGAGACTAGTCGAGTTTCAAGTCCTGAATCATGTCTTTAGCCGACTGTTAAGATCCTGAGTCGATCCTCAAGTCAAGTCTTAACTTGAGTGTCTAGTCAAGTCCTAAGTCAAGTCTTAAGTCTGGTGTTGAGTCAAGTCCTGATTCAAGTCTTAAGTCGAGTGTTGTGTCAAGTCATGAGTCAAGTCTTAAGTTGAGAAAAATCGTGAGTCAGGTCTTAAGTCGAGTGTCAAGTGAAGTCCTGATTCAAGTCTTAAGTCGAGTGTTGTGTCAAGTCATGAGTCAAGTCAAGTCTTAAGACGAGTGTCGAGTCAAGTCCTGATTCAAGTCTTAAGTCGAGTGTCGAGTCAAGTCCTAAGTCAAATCCCGAGTTGAGCGTTAAGTCAAGTGTTAAGTCTTGATAGCAGTCGTGAGTAGAGTCCTTTCGTTGAGTCCAAGGTCCCGGCTTAGGTCAATTCGTTTGTTATGTCTCGTGTGTCTTTCTTGGTGTTTCCTGTTTTTATTTTGAAACCTGCTCCCTTCTGTGTCTTTGAGTTTCCTTTCCGGTCCCTCCCCCTGCCGATTGTTATTGTCTTCACCTGTCTTGTGTTCTCCTGCTGATTGTTATTGTCTTCACCTGGTCTTGTGTTCTCCTGCTGATTGTTATTGTCTTCACCTGGTCTTGTGTTCTCCTGCTGATTGTTACTGTCTTCACCTGTCTTGTGTTCTCCTGCTGATTGTTATTGTCTTCACCTGTCTTGTGTTCTCCTGCTGATTGTTATTGTCTTCACCTGTCTTGTGTTCTCCTGCTGATTGTTGTTGTCTTCACCTGGTCTTGTGTTCTCCTGCTGATTGTTATTGTCTTCACCTGTCTTGTGTTCTCCTGCTGATTGTTATTGTCTTCACCTGTCTTGTGTTCTCCTGCTGATTGTTATTGTCTTCACCTGTCTTGTGTTCTCCTGCTGATTGTTATTGTCTTCACCTGGTCTTGTGTTCTCCTGCTGATTAGTTATTATCTTCACCTGTCTTGTGTTCTCCTGCTGATTAGTTATTGTCTTCACCTAGTCTTGTGTTCTCCTGCTGATTAGTTATTATCTTCACCTGTCTTGTGTTCTCCTGCTGATTAGTTATTATCTTCACCTGTCTTGTGTTCTCCTGCTGATTGTTATTGTCTTCACCTGGTCTTGTGTTCTCCTGCTGATTGTTATTGTCTTCACCTGTCTTGTGTCCTCCTGCTGATTAGTTATTGTCTTCACCTGTCTTGTGTTCTCCTGCTGATTAGTTATTATCTTCACCTGTCTTGTGTTCTCCTGCTGATTGTTATTGTCTTCACCTGGTCTTGTGTTCTCCTGCTGATTGTTGTTGTCTTCACCTGGTCTTGTGTTCTCCTGCTGATTGTTATTGTCTTCACCTGTCTTGTTTTCTCCTGCTGATTGTTATTGTCTTCACCTGTCTTGTGTTCTCCTGCTGATTGTTATTGTCTTCACCTGTCTTGTGTTCTCCTGCTGATTGTTATTGTCTTCACTGGGTCTTGTGTTCTCCTGCTGATTAGTTATTATCTTCACCTGTCTTGTGTTCTCCTGCTGATTAGTTATTGTCTTCACCTAGTCTTGTGTTCTCCTGCTGATTAGTTATTATCTTCACCTGTCTTGTGTTCTCCTGCTGATTAGTTATTATCTTCACCTGTCTTGTGTTCTCCTGCTGATTGTTATTGTCCTCACCTGGTCTTGTGTTCTCCTGCTGATTGTTATTGTCTTCACCTGTCTTGTGTCCTCCTGCTGATTAGTTATTGTCTTCACCTGTCTTGTGTTCTCCTGCTGATTAGTTATTATCTTCACCTGTCTTGTGTTCTCCTGCTGATTGTTATTGTCTTCACCTGGTCTTGTGTTCTCCTGCTGATTGTTATTGTCTTCACCTGTCTTGTGTCCTCCTGCTGATTAGTTATTGTCTTCACCTGTCTTGTGTTCTCCTGCTGATTAGTTATTGTCTTCACCTGCCTTGTGTTCTCCTGCTGATTAGTTATTGTCTTCACCTGGTCTTGTGTCCTCCTGCTGATTAGTTATTGTCTTCACCTGGTCTTGTGTTCTCCTGCTGATTAGTTATTGTCTTCACCTGTCTTGTGGTCTCCTGCTGATTGTTATTGTCTCCACCTGTCTTGTGTTCTTCTGCTCCACAGCTGCCACTGATTGCTGGCAGCATCTTATTCTGTTCACTCTCCCTCAGTCTTTGTCGGTTCGTCACACTTGTTGTCCTGTTTTTGTCTAGTTCGTGTTTCACGTTATAGACTCAAGTATAGTCAAGATTGTTTAGCCTTCCTGGTTTTGACCCTGGTACGTTTTCTCGTTTTTCTGCCTGCCTGTGACCTTGACCTGTTGTTTGGATATCGTACCTGTTTGCTGTATATTCCTGGATTACCTGTGACGATCCTCTGCCTGCTCCTAATAAAACTGTCAAGTTTGACGAACACTTTCTGCTCCTGGGTTTCCTTCCGCACCATGACATTGTTACTCAAGTCCTGAAGCGAGTCTTGAGTAGGATCTTCAGTCAAGTCTTGAATCAAGTCCCAAATTGCATCTTAAGTCAAGTCATGTTAAAGTCGAGTTGAGTTGTGGGTCAAGTCCTAAGTCAAGGGTCAAGTATACTCCTGCGTTAGGTCTTAAGTCCAGTGCCACGTCAATTCTCCAGAGGATCTTGTCTCACCGTGTTCTGGTACTGGACCGACCCGGCCTGCATGGATCCTTCAGTTCCACAGGAAATGACTGGAAACACCAACAGGAAGTGGCGTCCGTTGGACTGAGCCCGACACGCCGGGTCCTGCAGCGTCACCACGGACACGGACAAACTCTGGGGAAGAGCAGAACCGTGAGACTGGCTCCGCTCCAGGTCTCTGATGGAGGACTGAGCTGGTGAGAGGTTCTGTGAGTGAAGTCTTGTGACTCGAGCGTCATGTCAGGAATGTGAGCAGTGAAGTGTGAAGACCTGCAGGACTGCGGCGTCCATCATCACGCTGAGACGACCGTCCTCACACTGGACCGACAACCTCTGCTGTCGCACACTCTGACGCTCGCCGACACTCCACACGTCCTCTGAAGACACAACACACACGTGAAGAGTCCACAACAACACACACACATGAAGAGTTGACAACAACACACACATGAAGAGTCCACAACAACACACACATATGAAGAGTCCACAACAACACACACATATGAAGAGTCCACAACAACACACACATATGAAGAGTCCACAACAACACACACATATGAAGAGTCCACAACAACACACACACATGAAGGGTCCACAACAACACACACACATGAAGAGTTGACAACAACACACACATGAAGAGTCCACAACAACACACACATGAAGAGTTGACAACAACACACACATGAAGAGTCCACAACAACACACACATGAAGAGTTGACAACAACACACACATGAAGAGTCCACAACAACACACACACATGAAGAGTTGACAAAAACACACACACATGAAGAGTTGACAAAAACACACACGTGAAGAGTCCACAACAACACACACACACATGAAGAGTCCACAACAACACACACACATGAAGAGTTGACAACAACACACACATGAAGAGTCGACAACAACACGCATAAGAAGAGTCCACAACAACACACACTTGAAGAGTTGACAACAACACACACATGAAGAGTCCACAACAACACACACATGAAGAGTTGACAACAACACACACGTGAAGAGTCCACAACAACACACACGTGAAGATTCCACAACTACACACATATGAAGAGTCCACAACAACACACATATGAAGAGTTGACAACAACACACACATGAAGAGTTGACAACAACACACACGTGAAGAGTCCACAACAACACACATATGAAGAGTTGACAACAACACACACGTGAAGAGTCCACAACAACACACACGTGAAGAGTCCACAACAACACACATATGAAGAGTTGACAACAACACACATATGAAGAGTTGACAACAACACACACATGAAGAGTTGACAACAACACACACATAAAGAGTCCACAACAACACACACATGAAGAGTCCACAACAACACACACACATGAAGAGTTGACAACACCACACACATGGAGAGTCCACAACAACACACACATGAAGAGTTGACAACACCACACACATGGAGAGTCCACAACAACACACACATGAAGGGTCCACAACAACACACACACATGAAGAGTTGACAACACCACACACATGGAGAGTCCACAACAACACACACATGAAGAGTTGAAAGCAACACGCACATGAAGAGTTGACAACAACACACACATGAAGAGTCGACAACAACACACACATGAAGAGTTGACCACAACACACAGATGGAGAGTCCACAACAACACACATATGAAGAGTCCACAACAACACACACATGAAGAGTTGACAACAACACACACGTGAAGAGTCCACAACAACACACACGTGAAGTGTCCACAACAACACACATATGAAGAGTCCACAACAACACACATATGAAGAGTTGACAACAACACACACATGAAGAGTCCACAACAACACACACACATGAAGAGTTGACAACACCACACACATGGAGAGTCCACAACAACACACACATGAAGAGTTGACAACACCACACACATGGAGAGTCCACAACAACACACACATGAAGAGTTGACAACACCACACACATGGAGAGTCCACAACAACACACACGAAGGGTTGAAAGCAACACGCACATGAAGAGTCGACAACAACACACACATGAAGAGTCGACAACAACACACACATGAAGGGTCGACAACAACACACACATGAAGGGTCAACTACAACACAAACAGATGAAGAGTTGACAACAACACACACATGAAGAGTTGACAACAACACACACGTGAAGAGTCCACAACAACACACACGTGAAGAGTCCACAACAACACACCCACATGAAGAGTTGACAACACCACACACATGGAGAGTCCACAACAACACACACATGAAGAGTTGACAACACCACACACATGGAGAGTCCACAACAACACACACATGAAGAGTTGACAACACCACACACATGAAGGGTCAACTACAACACAAACAGATGAAGAGTTGACAACAACACACACATGGAGAGTCCACAACAACACACACATGAAGGGTCAACTACAACACACACATGAAGGGTCAACTACAACACACACATGAAGGGTCAACTACAACACAAACAGATGAAGAGTTGACAACAACACATACATGAAGAGTTGACAACAACACACACGTGAAGAGTCCACAACAACACACACGTGAAGAGTCCACAACAACACACACGTGAAGAGTCCACAACAACACACATATGAAGAGTCCACAACAACACACATATGAAGAGTTGACAACAACACACACATGAAGAGTTGACAACAACACACACATAAAGAGTCCACAACAACACACACATGAAGAGTCCACAACAACACACACACATGAAGAGTTGACAACACCACACACATGGAGAGTCCACAACAACACACACATGAAGAGTTGACAACACCACACACATGGAGAGTCCACAACAACACACACATGAAGGGTCCACAACAACACACACACATGAAGAGTTGACAACACCACACACATGGAGAGTCCACAACAACACACACATGAAGAGTTGAAAGCAACACGCACATGAAGAGTTGACAACAACACACACATGAAGAGTCGACAACAACACACACATGAAGAGTTGACCACAACACACAGATGGAGAGTCCACAACAACACACATATGAAGAGTCCACAACAACACACACATGAAGAGTTGACAACAACACACACGTGAAGAGTCCACAACAACACACACGTGAAGTGTCCACAACAACACACATATGAAGAGTCCACAACAACACACATATGAAGAGTTGACAACAACACACACATGAAGAGTCCACAACAACACACACACATGAAGAGTTGACAACACCACACACATGGAGAGTCCACAACAACACACACATGAAGAGTTGACAACACCACACACATGGAGAGTCCACAACAACACACACATGAAGGGCTGAAAGCAACACGCACATGAAGAGTTGACAACAACACACACATGAAGAGTCGACAACAACACACACATGAAGGGTCGACAACAACACACACATGAAGAGTCGACAACAACACACACATGAAGAGTCGACAACAACACACACATTAAGAATTTACAACAACACACACATGAAGGGTCAACTACAATACAAACAGATGAAGAGTTGACAACAACACACACATGAAGAGTTGAAAGCAACACACACATGAAGAGTTGACAACAACACACACATGAAGAGTCGACAACAACACACACATGAAGAGTTGACCACAACACACACATGAAGTGTCAACTACAACACAAACAGATGAAGAGTTGACAACAACACACACATGGAGAGTCCACAACAACACACACATGAAGAGTCCACAACAACACACACATGAAGGGTCCACAACAACACACACATGAAGGGTCAACTACAACACACACATGAAGGGTCAACTACAACACAAACAGATGAAGAGTTGACAACAACACACACATGAAGAGTTGACAACAACACACACGTGAAGAGTCCACAACAACACACACGTGAAGAGTCCACAACAACACACCCACATGAAGAGTTGACAACACCACACACATGGAGAGTCCACAACAACACACACATGAAGAGTTGACAACACCACACACATGGAGAGTCCACAACAACACACACATGAAGAGTTGACAACACCACACACATGAAGGGTCAACTACAACACAAACAGATGAAGAGTTGACAACAACACACACATGGAGAGTCCACAACAACACACACATGAAGGGTCAACTACAACACACACATGAAGGGTCAACTACAACACACACATGAAGGGTCAACTACAACACAAACAGATGAAGAGTTGACAACAACACATACATGAAGAGTTGACAACAACACACACGTGAAGAGTCCACAACAACACACACGTGAAGAGTCCACAACAACACACACGTGAAGAGTCCACAACAACACACATATGAAGAGTCCACAACAACACACATATGAAGAGTTGACAACAACACACACATGAAGAGTTGACAACAACACACACATAAAGAGTCCACAACAACACACACATGAAGAGTCCACAACAACACACACACATGAAGAGTTGACAACACCACACACATGGAGAGTCCACAACAACACACACATGAAGAGTTGACAACACCACACACATGGAGAGTCCACAACAACACACACATGAAGGGTCCACAACAACACACACACATGAAGAGTTGACAACACCACACACATGGAGAGTCCACAACAACACACACATGAAGAGTTGAAAGCAACACGCACATGAAGAGTTGACAACAACACACACATGAAGAGTCGACAACAACACACACATGAAGAGTTGACCACAACACACAGATGGAGAGTCCACAACAACACACATATGAAGAGTCCACAACAACACACACATGAAGAGTTGACAACAACACACACGTGAAGTGTCCACAACAACACACATATGAAGAGTCCACAACAACACACATATGAAGAGTTGACAACAACACACACATGAAGAGTCCACAACAACACACACACATGAAGAGTTGACAACACCACACACATGGAGAGTCCACAACAACACACACATGAAGAGTTGACAACACCACACACATGGAGAGTCCACAACAACACACACATGAAGGGCTGAAAGCAACACGCACATGAAGAGTTGACAACAACACACACATGAAGAGTCGACAACAACACACACATGAAGGGTCGACAACAACACACACATGAAGAGTCGACAACAACACACACATGAAGAGTCGACAACAACACACACATTAAGAATTGACAACAACACACACATGAAGGGTCAACTACAATACAAACAGATGAAGAGTTGACAACAACACACACATGAAGAGTTGAAAGCAACACACACATGAAGAGTTGACAACAACACACACATGAAGAGTCGACAACAACACACACATGAAGAGTTGACCACAACACACACATGAAGTGTCAACTACAACACAAACAGATGAAGAGTTGACAACAACACACACATGGAGAGTCCACAACAACACACACATGAAGAGTCCACAACAACACACACATGAAGGGTCCACAACAACACACACATGAAGGGTCAACTACAACACACACATGAAGGGTCAACTACAACACAAACAGATGAAGAGTTGACAACAACACACACATGAAGGGTCAACTACAACACACACATGAAGGGTCAACTACAACACAAACAGATGAAGAGTTGACAACAACACACACATGGAGAGTCCACAACAACACACACATGAAGGGTCAACTACAACACAAACAGATGAAGAGTCGACAACAACACACACATGAAGGGTCAACTACAACACAAACAGATGAAGAGTCGACAGCAACACACACATGAAGGGTCAACTACAACACAAACAGATGAAGAGTCGACAACAACACACACATGAAGGGTCAACTACAACACAAACAGATGAAGAGTCGACAACAACACACACATGAAGAGTTGAAAACATAAACATGAAGGGTCGACAACACAACACACATCCACTCACAGTGATGACAACAACACACACATTGACCTACAGTGACAACAACAACACACACATTGACTCACAGTGATGAGAACAACACACAGGGACTCACAGTGATGAGAACAACACACACAGGGACTCACAGTGAAGACAACAACACACATTGACTCACACACACACCAGTGTCTTGACTCCCGGCTAGCTGGACCAGGAAGCGGTTGGCGAGGCTCGCCTCAGTGTACGACGCCACCTTGTGGTAGCCGTGGTCTCTGGTCCAGAGGAGCAGGTCGGACACACTGGACAGGTCGGGGTCCACAGAGGTCGATAGGGTCAGGTGGGGCTCTGGGGGGTGCGGGGGAGACACACTGTGGGAGGACTGGACAGAGACCACCGTGAGTGACGAGTCATGACGTGTAAGTGAGTCACAGAGCTGCTCACGTGGACCAGGACTCGACCCCGGACTCCTGGAGCCGCGATCGCCCAGTGGACCGGCACCGAGCTGCTGAGCACCAGGACCACCTGAAGTTGCGAGGAGGCGTCAGGCGGGGGCAGCAGAGAGACGCTCACCTCCACCTGAAGGGAACTGAGGACGACAGTGAAGGTCGTGACTCTGACTTGTGTTGTGACTCTGACTCGTGTCGTGACTCTGACTCGTGTCGTGACTCTGACTTGTGTTGTGACTCTGACTCGTGTCGTGACTCTGACTCGTGTCGTGACTCTGACTTGTGTTGTGACTCTGACTCGTGTCGTGACTCTGACTCGTGTCGTGACTCTGACTTGTGTTGTGACTCTGACTCGTGTCGTGACTCTGACTCGTGTCGTGACTCTGACTTGTGTCGTGACTCTGACTCGTGTCGTGACTCTGACTCGTGTCGTGACTCTGACTCGTGTCGTGACTCTGACTTGTGTCGTGACTCTGACTTGTGTCGTGACTCTGACTCGTGTCGTGACTCTGACTCGTGTCGTGACTCTGACTCGTGTCGTGACTCTGACTTGTGTCGTGACTCTGACTCGTGTCGTGACTCTGACTCGTGTCGTGACTCTGACTCATGTCGTGACTCTGACTCATGTCGTGACTCTGACACTCGTGTCGTGACTCTGACTCGTGTCGTGACTCTGACTCATGTCGTGACTCTGACTCATGTCGTGACTCTGACTTGTGTTGTGACTCTGACTCGTGTCGTGACTCTGACTCGTGTCGTGACTCTGACTCGTGTCGTGACTCTGACTTGTGTTGTGACTCTGACTCGTGTCGTGACTCTGACTCATGTCGTGACTCTGACTCGTGTCGTGACTCTGACTCGTGTCGTGACTCTGACTCGTGTCGTGACTCTGACTTGTGTTGTGACTCTGACTCGTGTCGTGACTCTGACTCGTGTCGTGACTCTGACTCGTGTCGTGACTCTGACTCGTGTCGTGACTCTGACTCGTGTCGTGACTCTGACTCGTGTCGTGACTCTGACTCATGTCGTGACTCTGACTCGTGTCGTGACTCTGACTCGTGTCGTGACTCTGACTCATGTCGTGACTCTGACTCGTGTCGTGACTCTGACTCGTGTCGTGACTCTGACTCATGTCGTGACTCTGACTCGTGTCGTGACTCTGACTCATGTCGTGACTCTGACTCGTGTCGTGACTCTGACACTCGTGTCGTGACTCTGACTCATGTCGTGACTCTGACTCGTGTCGTGACTCTGACTCATGTCGTGACTCTGACTCGTGTCGTGACTCTGACACTCGTGTCGTGACTCTGACTCGTGTCGTGACTCTGACTCATGTCGTGACTCTGACTCGTGTCGTGACTCTGACTCGTGTCGTGACTCTGACTCATGTCGTGACTCTGACTCGTGTCGTGACTCTGACACTCGTGTCGTGACTCTGACTCGTGTCGTGACTCTGACTCATGTCGTGACTCTGACTCGTGTCGTGACTCTGACTCGTGTCGTGACTCTGACTCATGTCGTGACTCTGACTCGTGTCGTGACTCTGGTACTCGTGTCGTGACTCTGACACTCGTGTCGTGACTCTGACTCGTGTCGTGACTCTGACTCATGTCGTGACTCTGACTCGTGTCGTGACTCTGACTCATGTCGTGACTCTGACTCATGTCGTGACTCTGACACTCGTGTCGTGACTCTGACTCGTGTCGTGACTCTGACTCGTGTCGTGACTCTGACTCGTGTCGTGACTCTGACTCATGTCGTGACTCTGACTCATGTCGTGACTCTGACTCGTGTCGTGACTCTGACTCATGTCGTGACTCTGACACTCGTGTCGTGACTCTGACTCGTGTCGTGACTCTGACTCATGTCGTGACTCTGACTCGTGTCGTGACTCTGACTCGTGTCGTGACTCTGACTCATGTCGTGACTCTGACTCGTGTCGTGACTCTGACTCATGTCGTGACTCTGACACTCGTGTCGTGACTCTGACACTCGTGTCGTGACTCTGACTCATGTCGTGACTCTGACTCGTGTCGTGACTCTGACACTCGTGTCGTGACTCTGACTCGTGTCGTGACTCTGACTCGTGTCGTGACTCTGACACTCGTGTCGTGACTCTGACACTCGTGTCGTGACTCTGACTCGTGTCTTGACTCTGACTCGTGTCTTGACTCTGACTCGTGTTGTGACTCTGACTCGTGTCTCTGACTCGTGTTGTGACTCTGACTCGTGTCGTGACTCTGACTCGTGTCTTGACTCTGACTCGTGTCGTGACTCTGACTCGTGTTGTGACTCTGACTTGTTTCGTGACTCTGACACTCGTGTCGTGACTCTGACTCGTGTCGTGACTCTGACTTGTTTCGTGACTCTGACTTGTGTTGTGAATCTGACTCATGTATGGACTCTGACTCGTGTCGTGACTCTGACTTGTGTTGTGACTCTGACTCGTGTCGTGACTCTGACACTCGTGACGTGACTCTGACTCGTGTCGTGACTCTGACTTGTTTCGTGACTCTGACTTGTGTTGTGACTCTGACTTGTGTTGTGACTCTGACTTGTGTTGTGACTCTGACTTGTGTTGTGACTCTGACTTGTGTTGTGACTCTGACTTGTGTTGTGACTCTGACTCGTGTCGTGACTCTGACACTCGTGTCGTGACTCTGACTCGTGTCGTGACTCTGACTTGTTTCGTGACTCTGACACTCGTGTCGTGACTCTGACTTGTGTCGTGACTCTGACTTGTGTCGTGACTCTGACTCGTGTCGTGACTCTGACTTGTGTCGTGACTCTGGCACTCGTGTCGTGACTCTGACTCGTGTCGTGACTCTGACTCGTGTCGTGACTCTGACTCGTGTCGTGACTCTGACTCGTGTCGTGACTCTGACTCGTGTCGTGACTCTGACTCGTGTCGTGACTCTGACTCGTGTCGTGACTCTGACTCGTGTCGTGACTCTGACTCATGTCGTGACTCTGACTCGTGTCGTGACTCTGACACTCGTGTCGTGACTCTGACTCGTGTCGTGACTCTGACTCATGTCGTGACTCTGACTCGTGTCGTGACTCTGACACTCGTGTCGTGACTCTGACTCATGTCGTGACTCTGACTCGTGTCGTGACTCTGACTCATGTCGTGACTCTGACTCATGTCGTGACTCTGACTCGTGTCGTGACTCTGACACTCGTGTCGTGACTCTGACACTCGTGTCGTGACTCTGACTCATGTCGTGACTCTGACTCGTGTCGTGACTCTGGCACTCGTGTCGTGACTCTGACACTCGTGTCGTGACTCTGACTCGTGTCGTGACTCTGACTCGTGTCGTGACTCTGACTCGTGTCGTGACTCTGACACTCGTGTCGTGACTCTGACTCGTGTCGTGACTCTGACTCGTGTCGTCACTCTGACTCGTGTCGTGACTCTGACTCGTGTCGTGACTCTGACTCGTGTCGTGACTCTGACTCATGTCGTGACTCTGACTCGTGTCGTGACTCTGACTCGTGTCGTGACTCTGACACTCGTGTCGTGACTCTGACTCGTGTCGTGACTCTGACTCGTGTCGTCACTCTGACTCGTGTCGTGACTCTGACTCGTGTTGTGACTCTGACTCATGTCGTGACTCTGACTCGTGTCGTGACTCTGACACTCGTGTCGTGACTCTGACTCGTGTCGTGACTCTGACACTCGTGTCGTGACTCTGACTCGTGTCGTGACTCTGACTCATGTCGTGACTCTGACTCGTGTCGTGACTCTGACACTCGTGTCGTGACTCTGACTCGTGTCGTGACTCTGACTCGTGTCGTGACTCTGACTCATGTCGTGACTCTGACTCGTGTCGTGACTCTGACACTCGTGTCGTGACTCTGACTCGTGTCGTGACTCTGACTCATGTCGTGACCCTGACTCATGTCGTGACTCTGACTCGTGTCGTGACTCTGACTCATGTCGTGACTCTGACACTCGTGTCGTGACTCTGACTCGTGTCGTGACTCTGACTCATGTCGTGACTCTGACTCGTGTCGTGACTCTGACTCGTGTCGTGACTCTGACTCATGTCGTGACTCTGACTCGTGTCGTGACTCTGACTCATGTCGTGACTCTGACACTCGTGTCGTGACTCTGACACTCGTGTCGTGACTCTGACTCATGTCGTGACTCTGACTCGTGTCGTGACTCTGACACTCGTGTCGTGACTCTGACTCGTGTCGTGACTCTGACTCGTGTCGTGACTCTGACTCGTGTCGTGACTCTGACACTCGTGTCGTGACTCTGACTCGTGTCGTGACTCTGACTCGTGTCGTGACTCTGACACTCGTGTCGTGACTCTGACACTCGTGTCGTGACTCTGACTCGTGTCTTGACTCTGACTCGTGTCTTGACTCTGACTCGTGTTGTGACTCTGACTCGTGTCTCTGACTCGTGTTGTGACTCTGACTCGTGTCGTGACTCTGACTCGTGTCTTGACTCTGACTCGTGTCGTGACTCTGACTCGTGTTGTGACTCTGACTTGTTTCGTGACTCTGACACTCGTGTCGTGACTCTGACTCGTGTCGTGACTCTGACTTGTTTCGTGACTCTGACTTGTGTTGTGAATCTGACTCATGTATTGACTCTGACTCGTGTCGTGACTCTGACTTGTGTTGTGACTCTGACTCGTGTCTTGACTCTGACACTTGTGTCGTGACTCTGACACTCGTGACGTGACTCTGACTCGTGTCGTGACTCTGACTTGTTTCGTGACTCTGACTTGTGTTGTGACTCTGACTTGTGTTGTGACTCTGACTTGTGTTGTGACTCTGACTTGTGTTGTGACTCTGACTTGTGTTGTGACTCTGACTCGTGTCGTGACTCTGACACTCGTGTCGTGACTCTGACTCGTGTCGTGACTCTGACTTGTTTCGTGACTCTGACACTCGTGTCGTGACTCTGACTTGTGTCGTGACTCTGACTTGTGTCGTGACTCTGACTCGTGTCGTGACTCTGACTTGTGTCGTGACTCTGGCACTCGTGTCGTGACTCTGACTCGTGTCGTGACTCTGACTCGTGTCGTGACTCTGACTCGTGTCGTGACTCTGACTCGTGTCGTGACTCTGACTCGTGTCGTGACTCTGACTCATGTCGTGACTCTGACTCGTGTCGTGACTCTGACTCGTGTCGTGACTCTGACTCGTGTCGTGACTCTGACTCGTGTCGTGACTCTGACTCGTGTCGTGACTCTGACACTCGTGTCGTGACTCTGACTCGTGTCGTGACTCTGACTCGTGTCGTGACTCTGACTCGTGTCGTGACTCTGACTCATGTCGTGACTCTGACTCGTGTTGTGACTCTGACTCGTGTCGTGACTCTGACACTCGTGTCGTGACTCTGACTCGTGTCGTGACTCTGACTCATGTCGTGACTCTGACTCGTGTCGTGACTCTGACACTCGTGTCGTGACTCTGACTCGTGTCGTGACTCTGACTCGTGTCGTGACTCTGACTCATGTCGTGACTCTGACACTCGTGTCGTGACTCTGACTCATGTTGTGACTCTGACTCGTGTCGTGACTCTGACACTCGTGTCGTGACTCTGACTCGTGTCGTGACTCTGACTCATGTCGTGACTCTGACACTCGTGTCGTGACTCTGACTCGTGTCGTGACTCTGACTCGTGTCGTGACTCTGACTCGTGTCGTGACTCTGACACTCGTGTCGTGACTCTGACACTCGTGTCGTGACTCTGACTCGTGTCTTGACTCTGACTCGTGTCTTGACTCTGACTCGTGTTGTGACTCTGACTCGTGTCTCTGACTCGTGTTGTGACTCTGACTCGTGTCGTGACTCTGACTCGTGTCTTGACTCTGACTCGTGTTGTGACTCTGACTTGTTTCGTGACTCTGACACTTGTATCGTGACTCTGACTTGTGTTGGGACTCTGACTTGTTTCGTGACTCTGACACTCGTGTCGTGACTCTGACTCGTGTCGTGACTCTGACTTGTTTCGTGACTCTGACTTGTGTTGTGAATCTGACACTTGTGTTGTGAATCTGACTCATGTATTGACTCTGACTCGTGTCGTGACTCTGACTTGTGTTGTGACTCTGACTCGTGTCGTGACTCTGACACTTGTGTCGTGACTCTGACACTCGTGACGTGACTCTGACTCGTGTCGTGACTCTGACTTGTTTCGTGACTCTGACTTGTGTTGTGACTCTGACTTGTGTTGTGACTCTGACACTCGTGTCGTGACTCTGACTCGTGTCGTGACTCTGACTTGTTTCGTGACTCTGACACTCGTGTCGTGACTCTGACTCGTGTCGTGACTCTGACACTCGTGTCGTGACTCTGACTCGTGTCGTGACTCTGACTTGTTTCGTGACTCTGACACTTGTGTCGTGACTCTGACTTGTGTCGTGACTCTGACTTGTGTCGTGACTCTGACTCGTGTCGTGACTCTGACTTGTGTCGTGACTCTGGCACTCGTGTCGAGACTCTGACTTGTGTTGTGACTCTGACTTGTGTTGTGACTCTGACTTGTTTCGTGACTCTGACTTGTGTCGTGACTCTGACTTGTGTCGTGACTCTGACTTGTGTTGTGACTCTGACTTGTGTTGTGACTCTGACTTGTTTCGTGACTCTGACACCTGTGTCGTGACTCTGACTTGTGTCGTGACTCTGACTTGTGTCGTGACTCTGACTTGTGTTGTGACTCTGACTTGTGTTGTGACTCTGACTTGTTTCGTGACTCTGACACTTGTGTCGTGACTCTGACTTGTGTTGTGACTCTGGCACTCGTGTCGAGACTCTGACTTGTGTCGTGACTCTGACTTGTTTCGTGACTCTGACACTTGTGTCGTGACTCTGACTTGTGTTGTGAATCTGACACTTGTGTTGTGAATCTGACTCATGTATTGACTCTGACTCGTGTTGTGACTCTGACTTGTTTCGTGACTCTGACACTTGTATCGTGACTCTGACTTGTGTTGTGACTCTGACTTGTTTCGTGACTCTGACACTTGTATCGTGACTCTGACTTGTGTTGTGAATCTGACACTTGTGTTGTGAATCTGACTCGTGTCGTGACTCTGACTTGTGTTGTGACTCTGACTTGTTTCGTGACTCTGACACTTGTGTCGTGACTCTGACTTGTGTCGTGACTCTGACACTCGTGACGTGACTCTGACTTGTGTTGTGACTCTGACACTCGTGTCGTGACTCTGACTTGTTTTGTGACTCTGACTTGTGTTGTGACTCTGACACTCGTGTCGTGACTCTGACTCGTGTTGTGACTCTGAGTTGTTTCGTGACTCTGACACTCGTGTCGTGACTCTGACTCGTGTCGTGACTCTAACACTCGTGTCGTGACTCTGACTCGTGTCGTGACTCTGACTTGTTTCGTGACTCTGACACTCGTGTCGAGACTCTGACTTGTGTTGTGACTCTGACTTGTGTTGTGACTCTGACTTGTTTCGTGACTCTGACTTGTGTCTTGACTCTGACTTGTGTCGTGACTCTGGCACTCGTGTCGAGACTCTGACTTGTGTTGTGACTCTGACTTGTGTTGTGACTCTGACTTGTTTCCTGACTCTGACTTGTGTCGTGACTCTGACTTGTGTTGTGACTCTGACTTGTGTTATGACTCTGACTTGTTTCGTGACTCTGACACTTGTGTCGTGACTCTGACTTGTGTCGTGACTCTGACTTGTGTCGTGACTCTGACTTGTGTTGTGACTCTGACTTGTGTTGTGACTCTGACTTGTTTCGTGACTCTGACACTTGTGTCGTGACTCTGACACTCGTGTCGTGACTCTGGCACTCGTGTCGAGACTCTGACTTGTGTCGTGACGCTGACTTGTTTCGTGACTCTGACACTTGTGTCGTGACTCTGACTTGTGTTGTGAATCTGACACTTGTGTTGTGAATCTGACTCATGTATTGACTCTGACTCGTGTTGTGACTCTGACTTGTTTCGTGACTCTGACACTTGTATCGTGACTCTGACTTGTGTTGTGACTCTGACTTGTTTTGTGACTCTGACACTTGTGTCGTGACTCTGACTTGTGTTGTGAATCTGACACTTGTGTTGTGAATCTGACTCATGTATTGACTCTGACTCGTGTTGTGACTCTGACTTGTTTCGTGACTCTGACACTTGTATCGTGACTCTGACTTGTGTTGTGACTCTGACTTGTTTCGTGACTCTGACACTTGTGTCGTGACTCTGACTTGTGTCGTGACTCTGACTTGTGTCATGACTCTGACTTGTGTCGTGACTCTGACTCGTGTCGTGACTCTGACTTGTGTTGTGACTCTGACTTGTTTCGTGACTCTGACACTTGTGTCGTGACTCTGACTTGTGTCGTGACTCTGACACTCGTGACGTGACTCTGACTTGTGTTGTGACTCTGACACTCGTGTCTTGACTCTGACTTGTGTTGTGACTCTGACACTCGTGTCGTGACTCTGACTCGTGTCGTGACTCTGACTTGTTTCCTGACTCTGACACTCGTGTCGTGACTCTGACTCGTGTCGTGACTCTGACACTCGTGTCGTGACTCTGACACTCGTGTCGTGACTCTGACTCGTGTCGTGACTCTGACACTCGTGTCGTGACTCTGACTCGTGTCGTGACTCTGACTCGTGTCGTGACTCTGACTTGTTTCGTGACTCTGACACTCGTGTCGTGACTCTGACTTGTGTCGTGACTCTGACTTGTGTCGTGACTCTGACTCGTGTCGTGACTCTGACTTGTGTCGTGACTCTGGCACTCGTGTCGAGACTCTGACTTGTGTTGTGACTCTGACTTGTGTTGTGACTCTGGCACTCGTGTCGAGACTCTGACTTGTGTCGTGACTCTGACTTGTTTCGTGACTCTGACACTTGTGTCGTGACTCTGACTTGTGTTGTGAATCTGACACTTGTGTTGTGAATCTGACTCATGTATTGACTCTGACTCGTGTTGTGACTCTGACTTGTTTCGTGACTCTGACACTTGTATTGTGACTCTGACTTGTGTTGTGACTCTGACTTGTTTCGTGACTCTGACACTTGTATCGTGACTCTGACTTGTGTTGTGAATCTGACACTTGTGTTGTGAATCTGACTTGTGTTGTGACTCTGACTTGTGTTGTGACTCTGACTTGTTTCGTGACTCTGACACTTGTGTCGTGACTCTGACTTGTGTCGTGACTCTGACACTCGTGACGTGACTCTGACTTGTGTTGTGACTCTGACACTCGTGTCGTGACTCTGACTCGTGTCGTGACTCTGACTTGTTTCCTGACTCTGACACTCGTGTCGTGACTCTTACTCGTGTCGTGACTCTGACACTCGTGTCGTGACTCTGACACTCGTGTCGTGACTCTGACTCGTGTCGTGACTCTGACACTCGTGTCGTGACTCTGACTCGTGTCGTGACTCTGACTCGTGTCGTGACTCTGACTTGTTTCGTGACTCTGACACTCGTGTCGTGACTCTGACTTGTGTCGTGACTCTGACTTGTGTCGTGACTCTGACTCGTGTCGTGACTCTGACTTGTGTCGTGACTCTGGCACTCGTGTCGAGACTCTGACTTGTGTTGTGACTCTGACTTGTGTTGTGACTCTGGCACTCGTGTCGAGACTCTGACTTGTGTCGTGACTCTGACTTGTTTCGTGACTCTGACACTTGTGTCGTGACTCTGACTTGTGTTGTGAATCTGACACTTGTGTTGTGAATCTGACTCATGTATTGACTCTGACTCGTGTTGTGACTCTGACTTGTTTCGTGACTCTGACACTTGTATTGTGACTCTGACTTGTGTTGTGACTCTGACTTGTTTCGTGACTCTGACACTTGTATCGTGACTCTGACTTGTGTTGTGAATCTGACACTTGTGTTGTGAATCTGACTCGTGTCGTGACTCTGACTTGTGTTGTGACTCTGACTTGTTTCGTGACTCTGACACTTGTGTCGTGACTCTGACTTGTGTCGTGACTCTGACACTCGTGACGTGACTCTGACTTGTGTTGTGACTCTGACACTCGTGTCGTGACTCTGACTCGTGTCGTGACTCTGACTTGTTTCGTGACTCTGACACTCGTGTCGTGACTCTTACTCGTGTCGTGACTCTGACACTCGTGTCGTGACTCTGACTCGTGTCGTGACTCTGGCACTCGTGTCGTGACTCTGACTCGTGTCGTGACTCTGACTCGTGTCGTGACTCTGACACTCGTGTCGTGACTCTGACTCGTGTCGTGACACTGACACTCGTGTCGTGACTCTGACTCGTGTCGTGACTCTGACTTGTTTCGTGACTCTGACACTCGTGTCGTGACTCTGACTTGTGTCGTGACTCTGACTTGTGTCGAGACTCTGACTTGTGTCGAGACTCTGCTTGTGTTGTGACTCTGACTTGTGTCGTGACTCTGACTTGTGTCGAGACTCTGCTTGTGTTGTGACTCTGACTTGTGTTGTGACTCTGACTTGTGTTGTGACTCTGACTTGTGTCGTGACTCTGACTTGTGTTGTGACTCTGCTTGTGTCGTGACTCTGACTTGTTTCGTGACTCTGACACTCGTGTCGTGACTCTGACTTGTGTCGTGACTCTGACTCGTGTCGTGACTCTGACTCGTGTCGTGACTCTGACTCGTGTCGTGACTCTGACTCGTGTCGTGACTCTGACACTCGTGTCGTGACTCTGACTCGTGTCGTGACTCTGACTTGTTTCGTGACTCTGACACTCGTGTCGTGACTCTGACTTGTGTCGTGACTCTGACTTGTGTCGTGACTCTGACTTGTGTCGAGACTCTGCTTGTGTTGTGACTCTGACTTGTGTTGTGACTCTGACTTGTGTCGTGACTCTGACTTGTGTCGAGACTCTGCTTGTGTTGTGACTCTGACTTGTGTTGTGACTCTGCTTGTGTTGTGACTCTGACTTGTGTTGTGACTCTGACTCGTGTCGTGACTCTGACACTCGTGTCGTGACTCTGACTTGTGTCGTGACTCTGACTCGTGTCGTGACTCTGACTCGTGTTGTGACTCTGACTCATGTCGTGACTCTGACTCGTGTTGTGACTCTGACTCGTGTCGTGACTCTGACTCGTGTCGTGACTCTGACTCGTGTCGTGACTCTGACTCGTGTCGTGACTCTGACTCGTGTCGTGACTCTGACTCGTGTTGTGACTCTGACTCGTGTCGTGACTCTGACTCGTGTCGTGACTCTCACCCGCACAGACTGGATCCTGCCGAGTGCAGCTTGATCACATGGATCTCAGGCGAGTCTCCGTCGTCTTCAGAGATGCAGCCGAGGACTTCCTGTGGCCGCAGGTCAGAGGTCACATGGTTCTCAGACAGGAAGTTGGACTGAAGCCGGCAAACGGCAGGAAGACTCGGATCTGAACCATCAAACAAGTTTTGACCATCATCCCTTCGAGTCAATGTGTGTGTTGTTGTCACTGTGTGTCAATATTTGTGTTGCTGTCATCACTGTGGGTCAATGTGTGTGTTGTTGTCATCACTGTGAGTCAATGTGTGTTTTGTTGTCAACACTGTGAGTCAATGTGTGTTTTGTTGTTATCACTGTAAGTCAATGTGTGTGTTGTTGTCATCACTGTTAGTCAATGTTTGTGTTGCTGTCATCACTGTAAGTCAACGTGTGTGTTGTTGTCGTCAATGTGAGTCAATTTGTGTGTTGTTGTCATCACTGTAAGCCAATGTTTGTGTTGCTGTCATCACTGTAAGTCAATGTGTGTGTTGTTGTTATCACTGTGTGTCAATGTGTGTGTTGTTGTCATCACTGTGAGTCAATGTGTGTGTTGTTGTTATCACTGTGTGTCAATGTGTGTTGTTGTCATCACTGTAAGTCAATGTGTGTGTTGTTATCAGCACTAAGAGTCAATGTGTGTTTTGTTGTCATCACTGTAAGTCAATGTTTGTGTTGCTGTCATCACTGTAAGTCAAAGTTTGTGTTGCTGTCATCACTGTAAGTCAATGTGTGTGTTGTTGTCATCACTGTAAGTCAATGTTTGTGTTGCTGTCATCACTATGAGTCAATTTGTGTGTTCTTGTCAGCAGTAAAAGTCAATGTGAGTGTTTGTGTCAATTCGAGTCAATGTAAGTGTTTTTGTCGTCACTCCGAGGCAATGTGTGTATTCTTGTCGACTATTCATGTGTGTGTGTGTTGTGTCTCACCCTCCAAGAGTGTGTGTTGTGTCTCACCCTCTCCCAGCCTGATGTAGACCCGGTTCCCTTGAGCGAGGTGGGTCAGGGAGGACAGACCTCCGAGGTGCTGGAGCGTCCAGCGCTGCAGCGCTCGAGGACGTGAGGGCAGCGAAGAAGTCGAGCGAACGTTCAGGTCCAGGGAGTCGGACCGGACGCTGGACGGAGACGACACCAGCACCTTCATCGTCAGGCGGTCCAGTCCGTCGGAGTCCAGACGCCACCTGGTGGTGGTTCTGGAGCTGAGCAGCAGGTGGACGGTCCTGGGCGGAGACAGACCCGAGTGTCTCAACACCAGCGTCACCTGTGGACACCGTCATGAGTTGACCTCTAAGTGACCTTGACATGAGTCCAGTCGACTCGTCACCTCATCGTCGGACATGTTTTTTCGACCCCCCGCTGAGACCACGTGGGTCTCCGTGTCCCCGCTCTCCCGGGCAGCGCATCCTAGTCCGGCCTGGAACCGCTCCAAGAGCGCTCGCACCGGATGTAGCGCCCCTGCTGGCAGCACTGAGCACTGCACCTCGTCCTCCAGCGCTGTCACGTTCAAGAGTAGAATATAACGACAGGTCAGAGGTCAGGAGTGGACCTGAGGAACCTTCAAATATGAAGCAGAACATCTCACCCGTGAGTCTCCTGAGGAGAAGACAGAACACAGTCCATCTGACTGACATGGACGTCGTCGTCATGGTGATTTACAGAGTTGACTGGTTTGATCCTGATCAGAGAAACAAACATTTATCGTTTAATGAGATTTAACATTAAATACATGGGATATGACAACAACACACTGACTCTCAGTGATGTTAACAACAAACACATTTACTCACAGTGATGACAATAACACACACAGAGTCATGGTGATGACAACAGAAAATATGTCGATTCACAGTAATGACAGCAACACACACACTGACTCACAATGACAACAACAAAACACAAAGACTCACAGTGACAAAAACAACACACAAATTGACTCACAGTGACAGCAACAACACACACATTTACTCACAATGACAACAACAACACACAAAGACTCACAGTGACAAAAACAAAACACAAATTGACTCACAGTGACAACAACAACACACAAATTGACTCACAGTGACAGCAACTACACTCAAATACTCACAGTGACAGCAACTACACACAAATTGACTCACAGTGACAACAACAACACACAAATTGACTCACAGTGACAGCAACTACACTCAAATACTCACAGTGACAGCAACTACACACAAATTGACTCACAGTGACAACAACAACACACAAATTGACTCACAGTGACAACAACAACACACAAATTGACTCACAGTGACAGCAACAACACACAAATTGACTCACAGTGACAGCAACTACACTCAAATATTCACAGTGACAGCATCTACACACAAATTGACTCACAGTGACAACAACAACACACAAATTGACTCCCAGTGACAGCAACTACACTCAAATACTCACAGTGACAGCAACTACACTCAAATACTCACAGGGACAGCAACTACACTCAAATACTCACAGTGACAGCAACTACACTAAAATACTCACAGGGACAGCAACTACACTCAAATACTCACAGTGACAGCAACTACACACAAATACTCACAGTGACAGCAACTACACACAAATTGACTCACAGTGACAGCAACTACACTCAAATACTCACAGTGACAGCAACTACACACAAATTGACTCCCAGTGACAGCAACTACACTCAAATACTCACAGTGACAGCAACTACACACAAATTGACTCACAGTGACAGCAACTACACTCAAATACTCACAGTGACAGCAACTACACACAAATTGACTCACAGTGACAGCAACTACACTCAAATACTCACAGTGACAGCAACTACACTCAAATACTCACAGTGACAGCAACTACACTCAAATACTCACAGTGACAGCAACTACACTCAAATACTCACAGTGACAGCAACTATACTCAAATACTCACAGTGACAGCAACTATACTCAAATACTCACAGTGACAGCAACTATACTCAAATACTCACAGTGACAGCAACTATACTCAAATACTCACAGTGACAGCAACTATACTCAAATACTCACAGTGACAGCAACTACACTCAAATACTCACAGTGACAGCAACTACACTCAAATACTCACAGTGACAGCAACTATACTCAAATACTCACAGTGACAGCAACTATACTCAAATACTCACAGTGACAGCAACTATACTCAAATACTCACAGTGACAGCAACTATACTCAAATACTCACAGTGACAGCAACTATACTCAAATACTCACAGTGACAGCAACTATACTCAAATACTCACAGTGACAGCAACTATACTCAAATACTCACAGTGACAGCAACTACACACAAATTGACTCACAGTGACAGCAACTACACTCAAATACTCACAGTGACAGCAACTATACTCAAATACTCACAGTGACAGCAACTATACTCAAATACTCACAGTGACAGCAACTATACTCAAATACTCACAGTGACAGCAACTACACACAAATTGACTCACAGTGACAGCAACTACACTCAAATACTCACAGTGACAGCAACTACACACAAATTGACTCACAGTGACAGCAACTACACTCAAATACTCACAGTGACAGCAACTACACACAAATTGACTCCCAGTGACAGCAACTATACTCAAATACTCACAGTGACAGCAACTACACACAAATTGACTCCCAGTGACAGCAACTACACTCAAATACTCACAGTGACAGCAACTACACACAAATTGACTCACAGTGACAACAACAACACACAAATTGACTCACAGTGACAGCAACTACACACAAATTGACTCACAGTGACAACAACAACACACAAATTGACTCACAGTGACAGCAACTACACTCAAATACTCACAGTGACAGCAACTACACACAAATTGACTCACAGTGACAGCAACTATACTCAAATACTCACAGTGACAGCAACTACACACAAATTGACTCACAGTGACAACAACAACACACAAATTGACTCACAGTGACAGCAACTATACTCAAATACTCACAGTGACAGCAACTACACACAAATTGACTCCCAGTGACAGCAACAACACACACATTGACTCACAGGGACAGCAACTATACTCAAATACTCACAGTGACAGCAACTACACACAAATTGACTCCCAGTGACAGCAACTATACTCAAATACTCACAGTGACAGCAACTACACACAAATTGACTCCCAGTGACAGCAACTATACTCAAATACTCACAGTGACAGCAACAACACACAAATTGACTCACAGGGACAGCAACTACACTCAAAGACTCACAGTGACAGCAACAACACACACATTGACTCACAGTGAAAACAACAACACACAAATTGACTCACAGTGACAGCAACTACACTCAAATACTCACAGTGACAGCAACAACACACAAATTGATTCACAGTGACAACAACAACACACAAATTGACTCACAGTGACAGCAACAACACACAAATTGACTCACAGTGACAGCAACAACACACAAATTGACTCACAGTGACAGCAACAACACACAAATTGACTCACAGTGACAGCAACAACACACAAATTGACTCACAGTGACAGCAACTACACTCAAATACTCACAGTGACAGCAACTACACACAAATTGACTCACAGTGACAACAACAACACACAAATTTACTCTCAGTGACAGCAACTACACACAAATTGACTCACAGTGACAGCAACAACACACAAATTGACTCACAGTGACAACAACAACACACAAATTGACTCACAGTGACAACAACAACACACAAATTGACTCACAGGGACAGCAACTACACTCAAAGACTCACAGTGACTGCAACAACACACACATTGACTCACAGTGACAACAACAACACACAAATTGACTCACAGTGACAGCAACTACACTCAAATACTCACAGTGACAGCAACAACACACAAATTGACTCACAGTGACAACAACAACACACAAATTGACTCGCAGTGACAGCAACTACACACAAATTGACTCACACTGACAACAACAACACACAAATTGACTCACAGTGACAACAACAACACACAAATTGACTCACAGTGACAACAACAACACACCACAAATTGACTCACAGTGACAGCAACTACACTCAAAGACTCACAGTGACAGCAACAACACACAAATTGACTCACAGTGACAACAACAACACACAAATTGACTCACAGGGACAGCAACTACACTCAAAGACTCACAGTGACAGCAACAACACACACATTGACTCACAGTGACAACAACAACACACAAATTGACTCGCAGTGACAGCAACTACACACAAATTGACTCACACTGACAACAACAACACACAAATTGACTCACAGTGACAACAACAACACACAAATTGACTCACAGTGACAACAACAACACACCACAAATTGACTCACAGTGACAGCAACTACACTCAAAGACTCACAGTGACAGCAACAACACACAAATTGACTCACAGTGACAACAACAACACACAAATTGACTCACACTGACAGCAACAACACACAAATTGACTCCCAGTGACAGCAATAACACACAAATTGACTCACAATGACAACAAAAACACACTATAACTATTACTTACTTACTTTCAAATTGACTCACAGTGACAGCAATTTCACACACATTGACTCATAGTGAAAATGAACAAACACACACATTGACTCACAGTGAAAATGAACAAACACACACATTGACTCATAGTGAAAATGAACAAACACACACATTGACTCACAGTGAAAATGAACAAACACACACATTGACTCACAGTGAAAATGAACAAACACACACATTGACTCATAGTGAAAATGAACAAACACACACATTGACTCATAGTGAAAATGAACAAACACACACATTGACTCATAGTGAAAATGAACAAACACACACATTGACTCATAGTGAAAATGAACAAACACACACATTGACTCATAGTGAAAATGAACAAACACACACATTGACTCATAGTGAAAATGAACAAACACACACATTGACTCACAGTGAAAATGAACAAACACACACATTGACTCACAGTGAAAATGAACAAACACACACATTGACTCACAGTGAAAATGAACAAACACACACATTGACTCACAGTGAAAATGAACAAACACACACATTGACTCACAGTGAAAATGAACAAACACACACATTGACTCACAGTGAAAATGAACAAACACACACATTGACTCACAGTGAAAATGAACAAACACACACATTGACTCACAGTGAAAATGAACAAACACACACATTGACTCAGAGTGAAAATGAACAAACACACACATTGACTCATAGTGAAAATGAACAAACACACACATTGACTCATAGTGAAAATGAACAAACACACACATTGACTCACAGTGAAAATGAACAAACACACACATTGACTCATAGTGAAAATGAACAAACACACACATTGACTCATAGTGAAAATGAACAAACACACACATTGACTCATAGTGAAAATGAACAAACACACACATTGACTCACAGTGAAAATGAACAAACACACACATTGACTCATAGTGAAAATGAACAAACACACACATTGACTCATAGTGAAAATGAACAAACACACACATTGACTCACAGTGAAAATGAACAAACACACACATTGACTCATAGTGAAAATGAACAAACACACACATTGACTCATAGTGAAAATGAACAAACACACACATTGACTCACAGTGAAAATGAACAAACACACACATTGACTCATGGTGAAAATGAACAAACACACACATTGACTCACAGTGAAAATGAACAAACACACACATTGACTCATAGTGAAAATGAACAAACACACACATTGACTCACAGTGAAAATGAACAAACACACACATTGACTCTACATCATTTATGATCCAGTGCAGCTCCACTCTGGCTCAGGAACTCCCTCAGAAAGAGTCCAGAATACACTTCTGAACGACTGTTAAATACACTTTAAATTTGAGCTTAAAGTTTGAATGAAGAACCAAAACCAAAGCCTAATAAATCCTCACACACGTGTCATCAAATGATCTCCATCCACACATGATCAAACTCACCTGCAGATGTTTCCTCCAGATCTGTCGTTCCCTGGAAATGGAGGAGAAAAGTCCTGAAACTTCTGCATCTTCCTCAGGTGGAGCCGCAGCAGCGAGCTTGGAAGCGAGTGAAAGGAAGTGGGAGGGGCTGCAGGATGGTGTGACAGTGAGGAGAGAGATGTGGAAGAAAAGAGTGAAATGGTCACAGAAGGAGGACCGAGGAGAGGAGGAGGAGAGGAGGAGGAGAGGAGGAGGAACCAGCCTATAGAAGAGTGTTAGCATCGAGCTAATGTTAGCTCTGATGCTGGAGCTGAAATAATTACTCTGTTGTATGAACAGTTGAAGATGAAGCTGGAGGACGATGAAGATGAAAATGAGGCTGATGATGAAGATAAGAATGAGGATAATGATGATGATAAAACTGGAAGATGATGAAGATGATGACGATGATGATGATGATGATGATATGATGATGATGATAAAACTGGAAGATGAAGAAGATGATGATGATAAGGATGATGAAACAGGAAGATGATGAAGAAGATGATGATGAAGGTGAAAATGATGTTGATGATGATGATGATAAAACTGGAAGATGAAGAAGATGATGATGATGATGATGAAGGTGAAAATGATGACGATGATGATGATGATGATGATAAAACTGGAAGATGAAGAAGATGATGATGATGATGATGATGATGATGAAGATAAGAATGAGGATAATGATGATGATGAAACTGGAAGATTAAAAAGATGATGATGATAAAACTGGAAGATGATGATGATGTTGATGATGATGATAAAACTGGAAGATGAAGAAGATGATGATGGAACTGGAATATGATGAAGATGATGATTAAACTGGAAGATGGTGAAGATGATGATGATGAAACTGGAAGATGAAGAAGATGATGAAGATGATGATGAAAGTGGAAGATGATGATGATGATGACGATAAGGATGATGATACTGGAAGATGAAGAAGATGATGATGATGATGAGGATGGAACTGGAATATGATGAAGATGATGATTAAACTGGAAGATGGTGAAGATGATGATGATGATGATGAAACTGGAAGATGAAGAAGATGATGAAGATGATGATGAAAGTGGAAGATGATGATGATGATGACGATAAGGATGATGAAACTTGAATATGATGAAGATGATGATGAAACTGGAATATGATGATGATGATGAAACTGGAAGATGATGAAGATGATGATGATGATAAAACTGGAAGATGAAGAAGATGATGATAAAACTGGAAGATGATGAAGATGATGATGAAACTGGAAGATGATGAAGATGATGATGATGATAAAACTGGAAGATGAAGAAGATGATGATGATGATGATAAAACTGGAAGATGAAGAAGATGATGATGATGATAAAACTGGAAGATGATGAAGATGATGATGAAACTGGAAGATGATGAAGATGATGATGATGATAAAACTGGAAGATGAAGATGATGATGATGATGATGATGATGATAAAACTGGAAGATGATGAAGATGATGATGAAACTGGAAGATGATGAAGATGATGATGATGATAAAACTGGAAGATGAAGAAGATGATGATAATGAAACTGGAAGATGATGATGATGATGATGATTAGGATGATGAAACTGGAAGATGAAGAAGATGATGATGATGATAAAACTGGAAGATGAAGAAGATGATGATGATGATGATGATGATGAAACTTGAATATGATGAAGATGATGATGAAACTGGAATATGATGATGATGATGAAACTGGAAGATGATGAAGATGATAAAACTGGAAGATGAAGAAGATGATGATGAAACTGGAAGATGATGATGATGATGATGATGAAACTGGAAGATGATGAAGATGATGATGATGTTGAAACTGGAAGACGATGATGATGATGATCAAACTGGGAGATGATGAAGATGATGAAGGTTGGTATGATGATGAAGATGCAACTAGAGGATGATGAAGATGAGAATGATGATGATGATGATGAAACTGGAAAATGATGAAGATGATGATGATACTGGAAGATGATGATGAACCTGGAAGATGATGAAGATGAAAATGAGGATGATGAAGATGAAACTGGAAGATTATCAAGACGAGGATGATGATGATGATGATGATGAAACTGGAAGATGATGAAGATGAAACTGGAAGATGATGAAGATGATGAAGATGATGAAGGTGGGGAAGATGATGAAGATGATGAAGGTAGGGAAGATGATGAAGATGCAACTAGAGGATGATGAAGAAGATGAAACTGAAACTGAGAAATGATGATGATGATGAAACTGGAAGATGATGATGACGATGAAGATGAAACTGGAAGATGATGATGATGATAAAGAAGATGATGATGAAACTGGAAGATGATGAAGGTGGGGATGATGATGAAGATGCAACTAGAGGATGATGAATATGAGAATGAGGATGATGATGAAACTGGAAGATGATGAAGATAAAACTGGATGAAGATGAAAGACTTGCACTGGAGACTGATGGGTAATGAAGACGCGTCAACATTTTCTTCTTACAACATCTTCGATGTGATTCTTCAGTGACTCAACGTTCCCTCATTGTTCTGTGACCTTGTGTGTGACCTCGTGTGTGATCTCATGTGTGACCTTGTGTGTGATCTCATGTGTGACCTTGTGTGTGACCTCGTGTGTGACCTCGTGTGTGACCACGTGTGTGATCTCATGTGTGACCTTGTGTGTGAGCTGGTGTGTGATCTCATGTGTGACCTCGTGTGTGACCTCGTGTGTGACCTCGTGTGTGACCTCGTGTGTGACCACGTGTGTGATCTCATGTGTGACCTTGTGTGTGAGCTGGTGTGTGAGCTGGTGTGTGAGCTGGTGTGTCAGGCCCCTCACTCGAGAACCAACGACTCAGACGTATATCACTGTCTAACTTGACCAACGAAGAGCTGAAGTGTTACCAAAGCAGAGACTCAAACAAACATCTGATGATTTCACATCTTTTACTTTGTCACAGTTTCAACAAAATGACACAAAAACACAGAAACAGAACAAACAGAACCTGATCAGGAGCGACACCTGGTACCTAAACCCGTCAATCAAACTCTGCACATCCTGGCTCTTCTCCTCTGGCGCCCTCCACTGTCCGTGTGCAGGCGGTGCAGCGATCCAGACGACAAAGACAACACAACAGGCGACACCGGTTTGTGCGAGTGTTGCACCTGAGTTCTGATCCAGGATCTGGATCGCCTCGAGCTCTGACTAGCAAAGGTCCGACGTGTAGTCGAAGTCCTTGAAGTAGTCCTGCTCCTTCTGGGAGAGCGTGCGACGCTCCCGCGGCGGCGTCAGCGCCGGAGCCTCGGCCGTGAACTCCAGGTCGAAGTTGCTGACGTCCTCCTTCCCGCGGACGGACGGGACGAACGGGGGCGGGACCTTCCTCTTCAGCAGGGCCTCCCAGTCCAGCGTCTGCGAGCAGAACCACCTGATGAACAGAACCGCTCTGGACCGGAGAGAAGAAAGTTGACCTACTCTGAAGAACGGTTGTTTCTTCACGTCCTCCGCGTCCTTCTCTCCGGACCCCAGGCGCCGCTCCGGGTTCCTCCTCAGCAGCTGCACAGAGAACAAGTTGAAGGTTCTGCTCGGACCCATGGGGGGCGGGGGGTCCAGGAGGGTCTTCTCACCCGCCTCATCAGCCCGATGGCCTCGGTGGACAGGAAGCGAGGGTACCGCACCTCGTCGTTGACGATGCTGTCGAACACTTCCTCCTCGTCGTCGCCTGGGAACGGAGACTGACGGACACGACCTCGTGAATCTCACCTCGTGAACTCCCATGATGCCTTTCTTCACACGGCTTCATTAAGTGACGGCTGATTGGTCGCTACGATACTGTATTTAAATTCTATGTATATGTTGCCATGTCAAAAGCGATGGACAGCTGTGTGGTTGGCTGGGCGGCAAAGCATTACGAGAGATGTTCAGGACACCGTTACTGAGAAGGTCAAACATGCGAAAAAAAATGTCTACGTTTATTGCATAACACCTCTGAAAAAACTGTTTTTTTCTAGGAACTCTAAGGGGTCAATAAGCGCGCCCTGGGGAACCCCTAAAACAAAAGTGCAAATCTCATCATGGTGAGGTTTTGGTTCCTCACCTCCCCCACCAACATCTCGTACACCAGCACGCCGAGGCCCCACCAGTCCACCGCCCTGGTGTAGGACGTGTCCGTGAGAACCTCCGGAGCCAGGAACTCCGGGGTCCCGCAGAAGGTGCTGGTCCGGTCCCCGAAGCCCATCCCTGCACAGAGAGAGAGAGAAGACCAGGATGAGGACGACAGGAGGTGTCAGTGAAGGTCTCGAACCCACGACTCTTAGAGGATTGTGGTCTATGAAGCTTGTGGGCGGGGCTTATTAGACAAGAGTACCGAGCTACTTGATCACAT